>NW_025963430.1:0-1882 GCF_019578655.1 Ricinus communis | reverse complement strand
GAGCCTAAGGAGTTTTAGGTCGGGGATCGAGTGTTGCTTTACAACTCTCGCCTTCATCCGCTTCCCCGGAAGTCAGCAGACTCGCTGGTCCGGACCATTTCAGATCTGGACAAGTCTTTCCATACGGAGTGGTAGAGTTGCATCATCCGGAGAAGGGAAACTTCAAAGTGAACGGCCACTCAGCTAAAGCGATACCATCAGAACTCGTTGGATAGTGAGCAACAAGTTGACTGGCTTTGTATGCACAGGAAGGGTGATCCGAATGAGTCAAGCTTAAGACTCGCAAATAAGCACTTCCGCATATCCGACTTGAATTATACTTTTATGTTTTTAATTAGTTGTGATTGTTTCATCATTTTCATTCTGACTTTATTATATTTGCTTAACAATAATTAAGGTTTTTAATTTTCGGACTTATATAATCCGAGAGGACGGACTCTTCCGCTTGACCATATCTACTTGTTTTATGATCTAATTACATGCATATACGTGTTGATTACGGTGTAGGGGGCAAGGCATTTCGAGATGGCAAAGGAAAGCCCGTAAACACTCCGCTTCACCACGGCTTCAGGGACATCACTTGAACACGCCGGCCGGTAAGCACCCGCGAGTCAAGCCCATGCCAAGGATAAAGAGTAATTTGTCACGGCCCAAGGCATCACGGGATACAACCCCAAGCCATGCCGGTCGCTGCCATCGCCTGCATCGAGGTGCATCACAAGAAGGTTACAGTGCCAAGACGGCCGAGTCACAGGCCGGGTCAGACTACCTTACCTCACCTGCATGCTTAACCCGCACCTATAAGAAGTGGAGGCTTCAAAATTTTACTTCCCTTTGTTTTTCTTAGCTTAAAGGTGTTGTTCTTATACCCTTATCTCACCCTTCTCACTTTCCTCAAATAACCTGTAAGTCCCTTCATTTGTTGCCTTATATTTTTTATTATTATTATGATTTGACTTCTATTTTATACATATACTTTTGTTAGGACATGCTAGGATATCTTGGTGGCTTTATATTGTAACTATATGACCTTGGTTAGGTTAATTTACATTAGTTGTTGTGTTTGTGGTGTAGTCTGTTATGAAAATGATAAGTGTGGGGTTTTGGTGGAAATAAAATGTGCCTACAACATGCAAAGCATGAATAATGTTTAGACTTAAATTGCAATTGCTGGTTCATGATAAATTAGATTGGTATGTATCGGTTTATTAGTTTATACAAGTTTTTGGTTAGTTGAAGTATAATCATTATGCTGTTGATTCGGTAGATTATTTCTTTCATTAACTTGAATTCTTACAAAAAAAACTAATAATTCATTACATTAGGTGATATGACGGACCGCGATAAATCTCGTAGAAAGCAATCAAACGCTACGCTACCAAAGAAGCGATCGCGCGAAGGAACGTCTTCCTCCACAAAGACCGTAACTAAAGACCAAAGACTTCCACCTCCACCACAATAAAGAAATAGTCCGACCTCGGAGAGCACTGCTGTCAATCCATCCACACTGGCCGTCATCCATTGTGGACATTCCCTAATGCGTATAATCGAAAGTAGATTCCAAGTCATGAGATGGAAGCAAGTGATGGCAGGCCGCTGCATAGACTTCACATCCCTAGAGAGTGGGATTGGCTCAAGATGTGCACACACCGCTCGAGACTCTACCGTATGCGAGATTCTTTCGACATCATTGAGCCAACGTATCGTGAGCTTACGATCGAGTTCCTCAAAGACCTTCTTCCCGCAGCGAACAGATCACAACCGGCATCACCGATGCAATTTATTCTGTGCTCGGGGAAGGGAGTTCTCGATGTCGGTCCCACAATTTGGAATGCATTTGGGATTATGGACTGAACAAGAAATCTCGGGAAGAGTATCGGGG
>NW_025963429.1:0-2000 GCF_019578655.1 Ricinus communis | reverse complement strand
AAACTTCCTTATTGATGCCTTTTGTGCTAACTAATGCCTCTAGTACCTTTATGAGACATATGAACCATGTTTTACGTCCTTTTATTGTCAAGTTTATTGTTGTGTATTTTGATGACATATTAGTTTATAGCAATTCCATGCATGAGCATTTAGAGTATCTTAGGACTTTATTTGATGTCTTGCGAAGAGAAAAACTTTGTGTTAATCTTGGCAGGTGTGACTTTTGCACTCCTAAGGTAGTTTTTCTTGGATTTATTGTTGTGCTAATAGGATCGAGTAGATAAAGAAAAAGTAGAGGCTATTGCTTTTTGGCCAATACTTAAGAGTGTGAGTGAGGTGAGATCTTTTCATGGCCTAGCTAGCTTATATAGGCATTTTTCAGAATTTTTCTACCCTTACCACCCTATTAAGCAAAGCATATAGGTTTTAAATAGGGAGAGGCACAAGATAAATTGATTTATGCCCTTTACTTGCTTTGCCTAATCTTGATTCTACTTTTAAGATTGAATGTGATGCTTCTACCGTTGGAATTGACCAGATTAATGCAAGAGGGTAGGCCAATTGCCTATTTTAGTAAAAAGCTTAGTGGTGCAAGCTTATACTATCCCACCTATGATAAGGAGATGTTTGCATTGGTGCGAAGCCGGAGACATGCAGCATTATTTATTGCCGAAGGAGTTCATAATTCATACCGATCATGAGAGCTTAAACCATTCATGGTCAAAATAAGTTGAATAGAAGGCATGCAACTTGGAGGGACTTAGTAAATTCAATAAAATCAGCATTTCATCCAACAACTAAATGAACACATTGCAAAATTTCGAGAAATAGGGTAGGGATCAAGAAGGGAAAGAGTTAACAAGGTGTGGTGATAAAGCAAAGTGGTAAAATGAAGAAAATGGATAGATCCAAACTTGGCTAACTAATGGAAAATATTTACAGGTTGGATTTTGGCTACAATGGTGAATCCTAAGTGCCCTTATCATTTCATAATATTTGATTGTTCATATGACCTCAATAAGTATTATCGAGCAAGTTCTAGAAATAAGAAGAATGCAATGCACACTCAAACAAAAAGAAAGGAGCATTTATGCAATTAGGTTCAAAAAATCAAAATTTAAATGTGTATATTTGCATAAGGTATCCAAATACCGTCAATCAAGTCATCATTTAATCAATCCATACACAAAACACAACAACTAATCAAATTCAAATTACCAACTTAAAGAATGGTCAAGCAACACTAGTTTAACCTAGCCACTATGATAAACTAAAAACTACTCAATAATATGCTAAAAGCAACAAACAACAAGTATCCTAAATTATATACATCATTAATAATACAATAAATGACAATTGGAAAACATAAGAAAAAGAAAAAGAAAGCCAAAACAACGGCTTACCCACCCCATACTTGTAGGATACATTGTCCATAGTGTATAAAAGTGTTTGGAAGCAACAAATTAATTATTCAAAAAGAAAAAGAGATATTGCCCTACTTATCTTGCTGGACTGGTGGCTGAGGTGGTGCTATTGGAGGGGGTGTATTATCGTTAGCTAGAGTTGGGAAGAATTCATCAAAATCAGCAAAGTCAAAATCATTTGTCCTATTCTTTTGCAAGGCTGCCTCTATCTCATCTCCCTGGGCCAACTGCCTATTTAGGAGATCCAGAATCTGCCTCTGTATAGCATCAAAATGCTGGAACTGCACTCGTACCTCCTACACAAACTTGTCGAGCCTATTTGTTTGCTGTTGCTGCATGTCAGTTGATGGTTGCTATCTATGGAGCTACAATCTAAGGCAGTATACCTATCGATGCAGTCTAGCACTAATGGCTAGTATCAAGGTCATATTCCTCGGGAAAGTGAAAGCCTAGAGTTACTACTTTGTTCTCTGTTATATTAGCCTAAAATGAATGATGAATAATTCCTAAATTAACTAATAGATACTCTAATTGTTGTCTAACTATGGCTACTAGGAAGGATTAATTCAAGCTAAG
>NW_025963428.1:0-2000 GCF_019578655.1 Ricinus communis | reverse complement strand
ATAATAAAAATATGTGTTGATAATTAGTTTTATAATAAATGGTTTCATAATTTCTCAAAAAATTGATTTCGTGATGGACTTATCTTTATTATAGAAATAGTTCGTACAATTGCAATTACTAATTTAGACACGCCCGTAAAAATCTCAAGACCCGTGCGACATATGCAAGTTTTTAGCTTTTAGCCCTTCGAAAGGAATACATACCCATGACAACTTATAATTTTTGACACAATTTAATGAAACTATGCCACGCCATATATAGTTTAAATTTTAATAAATAAATTTCGATTATGAATATGTTGATTTATTTACAATAAGAAATAAATTAGAGTTAAATGAATTAATTTATTAAATGAGATGAATAAACACATTTATTTAATGGATTAATAAGACACAAAATGAATACATATATTTATTTCTTATATATAAGTAATTATAAGGATTTAATTATATTTCAAAATAATAATATTATTTGAGTCATTTTATAATTGTTTTGGACTTTAAATAACTAGTTTTTAATTAAAAATATTATTTATTTAAAATTTAATTTATTAAATAGATTACATAGATAAATATATTCGTGTTTAAATTTGATATTTTAACACAATTAGTTAAATAATTGTTCGAGTTATCAATTTTTTTATACACATATTTCGATACGACACAATTTAACACAAATTATCAACCATATATTATAACCTTTATAAAATGATAATTAATAAATGCTTGTAAATAATATTTTTATTTGATTCTAATTTAGAGCTAATATGCTAAATTAATATTTGACTATTCTAGAGAAATCTTTTAAAGCATATTTATTATATTAATTAATAGTTTTTCAATCCTTTAATGCATTACTTTTTGTTTTTTCTCTTGAAATTGGTATAGAGTTTAAACATCTAAAATGAAAAGTTATTTGTGTTGTATTATGTTCTTTATTTACTTAAATGGAGTTATTAAGATCTCTTAACTTCAATTTATTAATCTACATCATATTCAAGTGCGATCTTGCAAAAAAGAATTCTTCAATAACTTAGAAGTTGATTTGTTAACTTTCTATAAAGAAGATAACCCATGAAGCACATTTTTTCTCCATCTTGTGAGGAATATATGTTAATAAAGGTTTTGAATGAGAAAAATTGAATTGTTGACTCATCACCAGAGATGATTTAGAACCAAAACTTTATTATTTAATGTATTTTTTTAAAATTTTTAGAGGGTAGAAAATAATTAACATATTCGAAATAGCTTTTTTTTTTTTTTCTTTTTCTATCTATTCCTTGTAGTTCTAAGGAGCTTTTCTTATGCTAGCAGACTGCTTGAAAAATTGTTTGCTTGCTCACTGTTTTGCAAAAGTGTTTATCTTAAAACAAAACGGCTTAGGTTAACTGTCATTTTATAAGAGGTCTAAGACAGTTTGGATAATAAAAAACTACCGGCTTAACAGTTATTGAGGTTGATAGCATAGGAGATGTTCTTTGGAATGTTTAGGATTTTGAATAAGTTTGAAAATTTTCAAATACTTTTCAAAAACTGCAACTATTATTCATTCAAAACCTTAAATGATTTACCTCCCTTATAAGACAGCGCCACCACCTCCTTCTAGGGTTATTTTCTGGATACGAGATTATAACGTATTAGCTTCTAACTCATGCAAGCATTCTTTTCACAGGGGATCCCATTTAAATAAAATGCAGGTAGAGCTAATCTAAATTTTGAATTCAATGACATTTTCTGGAGGTGAAGATTTTACATCTAAATTGAGCAAGATACACCAATTTAGCTTCATAAAGGAAGAGTATTTTAAGAATCTGGGCTTCAAAGAATGATTAACCAAGATAATGAGCTTGTAGCCCGGTGAATAAGGGTATTTGTGTTCGGGGTAGGCTTTCAGTTCGAGACCCACTTCTTCTCTTTCTTAAAGATTGTAATTATTAAAAGAAAAAGAATAATTAACCAAATGCAATTGATATTTATTTAGTTAGGGTTAGTTTTAGAAA
>NW_025963427.1:0-2172 GCF_019578655.1 Ricinus communis | reverse complement strand
TATTCATAAATATACACCTTTTATCGGGCAATTTTCTTATATTGATAAATATACCACTTTTACGGGATCGTTTTCTCATATTAAATTATTAGCATTATTATGGGGCTGTTTTGTCAAATTCATAAATATACACGTTTTACGGGGTTATTTTCTTATATCGACAAATATACCACTTTTTTGAGTTAGTTTTCTCATATTATAAAATTAACACATTTATTGGGTTGTTTTCTAATACTCACAATTTTACCACAATTCTGAGGTTATTTCCTCAGATTCATAAATATCTCCCTATTACGGGGTTGTTTTCACATATTAAAAAATTTACCCCTTCTACGAGACTGTTTTTTTAGACTCGCAATTACACTACTTTTACGGGGTTATTTTCTCTGATTCATAAATATACACCGTTTATAGAGTTTTTTTCTTATATTGATAAATATACCACTTTCACAGGGTCGTTTTCTCATTTTAAATTATTAGCACTATTGTGGGGTTAGTTTTGTCAAATTCATAAATATACACGTTTTACAGGATTATTTTCTTATATTGAAAAATATACCCTCATATTCTAAAATTAACCCATTTAAGGGATTGTTTTCTCATACTCACAAATATACCAAAATGCCGAGGTTATTTTCTCCGATTGATAAATATCCCCATATTACGGTGTTGTTTTCTAATATTTATAAATATATCCCACTTACATGGTTGTTTTCTCATATTAAGATATTTACCACTTCTACGGGGCCATTTTCTCAGACTCGCAATTACACTACTTTTACGACGTTGTTTTCTCATATTCATAAATATACATGTTTTACGGGGTTATTTTCTTATATTGGTAAATATACCACTTTTACAGGGTCGTTTTCTCATATTAAATTATTAGCACTATTATAAGGTTGTTTTATCAAATTCATAAATATACACGTTTTACGTTGTTATTTTCTTATGTCGACAAATATACCCCTTTTACGGGTTTGTTTTCTCATATTCTAAAATTAACCAATTTAAGGGGTTGTTTTCTCATACTCACAAATATACCACAATTACAGGATTATTTTCTGCAATTGATAAATATCCCCGTATTATCAGGTTGTTTTCTAATATTTATAAATATACCCCTCTTATGGGATTATTTTCTCATATTAAAGTATTTACCACTTCTACGGGCGATTTTCTCAGACTCACAATTACACTACTTTTACGGGGTTGTTTTCTCAAATTCATAAATATACACGTTTTACGGGATTATTTTCTTATATTGATAAATATACCACTTTAACAGGCTCATTTTCTCATATTAAATTATTAGCACTATTATGGGGTTGTTTTGTCAAATTCATAAATATATATGTTCTACAAGATTATTTTCTTATATCAAAAACTGTACCCCTTTTACGGGGTTGTTTTCTCATATTCTTTAAGGGGTGGTTTTCTCATACTCATAAATACACCAAAATTACGGTGCTATTTTCTCCTATTGATAAATATCCAAGTATTACGGGATTTTTTTCTAATGTTTATAAATATACCCCTCTTATGGGGTTGTTCTCTTATGTAAAAATATCTACCACTTCTACGAGGAAATTTTCTCAGACTCACAATTACACTACTTTTACAAGGTTGTTTTCTCATATTTATAAATATACACATTTTACGGGGTTATTTTCTTATATTGATAAATATACCACTTTTTCGAGGTCATTTTCTCCTATTAAATTATTAGCACTATTATGGGGCTGTTTTGTGAAATTCATAAATATACATGTTTTACGGAGTTACTCTCTAATATCGACAAGTATACCCTTTTACGAGGTTATTTTCTCATATTATAAAATTAACACATTTAAGGGGTTGTTTTCTCATACTCACAAATATACCACAATTACGGGGTTATTTCCTCAGATTCATAAATATCCCCGTATTACGGGGTTGTTTTCTCAAACTCAAAATTACACTACTTTTACGGGGTTGTTTTCTGAGATTCATAAATATACACCGTTTACAATGTTATTTTTATTATATTGATAAATATACCACTTTCACGGGTTCGCTTTCTCATTAAATTATTAGCACTATTATGGGGTTGTTTTGTCAAATTCTTAAATATACATGTTTTACGGGATTATTTTCTTATATCGAGAAATATACCCCTTTTATGGGGTAATT
>NW_025963426.1:0-2233 GCF_019578655.1 Ricinus communis | reverse complement strand
TCGAATTATTAGCTCGGTCGTCCGATCGAGGTGATTTTTTGATTTGATGTAACTTTTCGAGAGGAATACGCTGGCAAATTGCCGAAGGCGATTTGTCCAAGTTTCGTGCCAAAAAACATTTTATTTCTCTTTATTTTTGACGTTTTTCAAAATTTTACATCTATCGGCTAAATTTTCTACTATAACGAAAAATAATTTTCACTTTTCCATTCGAGAGCTAATATATCTCAAGGAAATAATGTGAATTATGAATTAATAGAGGATAATTTAGCGATATAAAACTCCAATATATTAAACTTTCGAAGCAATAGTTAGTAAAAAAAAAAAGATAAGATGTAATGGTTAAAGTGGGATTCTATGTTTGCACTTTAACGATAGGTCATAGGTTCAATACCATTGTTTTACAGTTTTTTTTTTTCAGTTTTTCTTTTCCTACGTACCTTTTCCTATAACAATATAATTACATGTTGAATCTAGCAAAAATGGAGTTAACAATAACTTAATTGAATAGCCTATTAAAAATGAATATGTAATATCATAATAATGGTAGAAATTGAATCACTTTTTGAATCACTTTTTGTTTTGCTATTCTATACAAAATTTCATAAGTATAAGATAAGTGGAATTTCTCAATTATTTCCCGTCAGGATTTTTTCGGCGACTTGTCAGGATTTTTCTCAAATGTGGTGGTGGCGGAGTGCCACAGCACGGGCCCGAAAACTAGCAAAAAGAGGTTCACCGCAGCTGATTTCTCGCCAAAAGAGGTTCATAGGCGAGGATTGTTGCCCCTGCTGGCCGGGGCCGGGCACGACGGAGTCATGCGCCGCCAACGCCCGCCGCGAGGATGCGCGCCGCTGCCGCCGCCAGGGTCGGGCGAGGACGCTACCGCCAAGGCCAGGTCATGAGGATTGCTCGCCGCCACAAGGCTAGTCGCGCGAGGATGCGCCGCTAACGCCCGCCGCCGCAGGATTCTCGCCAACGGCCCGATGGGCGCTACTTCGCAATGGTCGGGCCGGGCACTCGAGGATTTCGCCAACCGCCTGACGGGCGCGGCTGGCTCGCGCCAAAGGGCTCGCTCGCGAGGATTGTCGCCAACCCGCCCGACGGCGCGCCGCAATCGGGCCGCACGCGAGGATTCTCGCCAACCGCCCGACGGCGGCCGGGCGCCAGCCAGCGGGCGCCCGCTCGCGAGGATTTCGCCAACGCCCGGCCGGGCGCGCTTATTCGCAAAGGGCTCTGCACGCGAGGATTCTCGCCAATCGGGCGACGGGCGTTGCCTCGCCAGCGGGTCGCTCGGGCGGCAGGATTTCGCCAATCGCCCGATGGGCGCGGCCGCTTCTGCAATCGGGGTCGCCACGCGAGATTCTCGCCAACTGCCGACGGCTCACCGGCAAGTACGTCAAGGTAGCGGGATTTCGCCACGGGCCCGACGGGCGCGCCGCTTCAGAATGGGCAGCGAGGATTTTATGCCAATGTGCCCGTGCACGCAAGGATACCGATTATACGGGCTACCGCACGCAGGATTTCTCGCCACGGCCCGCCAGATTTTTCGCGACGCAGCAGACGGCCCGCTGTGATTTTTCGGACGGCCCGCCGATTTTTCTACGACGCACAGACGGGCCCGTCAGATTTACTCACACGGAAGACGGGCCCGTCAGATTTTCTACACGCAGTCAGATTTTTAGTGGTTAATCCAATAATTTATCAAAACCAATGATAAATCCACCGATAGCAAATACAAATGAATTAAACACAATTTAATTAGAATGGGAGATGGATCAGCTTCCGGCTTGAATTCTCTTTAATAAATTCAAAGAGAAATAAAACGCCAGCTTGTTCAAATACGATCATCCTGGGAAATAATCATCACTTCCATCCCATCCCATTTTCTCTTTAACACAATAAAGAAAACTCTACATAAATAATTTTGGTATGACAATGTAAATAGATCAACTGGCTTGACTCCCAAAATATACTGAGAAAAATCGCTTGTATTCAAATTTCGATCATTCGGGGAAATAATCACCTCCCACCCTATTTCTATCTAATTTACTCAACACTTTGGGACTTGCATGTAGAACCGCTAGAATAGAACTGGGACTTGGCCCCTGCCGTATAGTGTGGGGACTTGCATGTAGCACCGGCTATAATAGAACTTAGATGCGCTCTCAAGTCCGGCCGAGTTTGTGGAATTACCTAGGATTTTGGGACTGGGACTGGGGGATTCTCGGGA
>NW_025963425.1:0-2496 GCF_019578655.1 Ricinus communis | reverse complement strand
ATGTCTAGGTAATCCTCCTCACCAGGTTCAGATTCTTCATCACTCTCAAAGACCACTTCACCACCTCGAATTGCCATGGTTCGCTTGTTTGGACATTGGGAAGATAAATGCTCATACCCCCAAACACTTGAAGCATTGCACTTTCTTTGATTTGAGGTCACTTTGCATCGTTGGCTTAGTGTTAACATTAAATTTAGGGGCTGCCTTGATGTCCTTTGATGCCTCACGACCCTTGTTAAAGGGCTGGTTGCTCCCTTTCCATGTGTTACTCCATTTTGAGCTAGGGGCAGCACTTTTGCTCTTGGTATGTGCAACATGTCTTCCATCTCTACATAATGCTACAATTCAATTATGTTAGTAATATCACGATTTAAACCATGCAGAAATCTTGCCATTGTGGCTTCCTGATCTAAGTCAAATACACCTCACAACAGAAAACTTGTAAAGGTATTTAGACTAGATTGAAAAGACACCTCTTAATTTCACTCAAGACTACACAAATAGAAATTTTGCACCAACAATCCAAGACCAACTCAAGACTATTGGAATACTAGACAAGAACATAAGACTCACTCAATGTTCCATCGAAATCTTATCACTCAAGACTAACTCAAAGTAACAAGAAAGACTCTTTGATTGAGACAAAGCCAATGGAAAAGAAGAGTACACGTTTTTCTTCTTTGATAATCAACTATCCCTTTTCTCATTCCATAACTTATATATATAAAAAAACTTACAAATAAGAAAAGAATCCAAAAGTTGGCTTTAAACAGCCTTAAAACAACAATGAAAATGTTTGAACACCATAACCCCACTATGTGAAAGTTTCCTTAATTAGATCAGCCTTTTAATTCTTTCATTCAAAGCTGACCGTTTTAGGAACTCTCTCACCTATTCACACCTCACTGTTAATACTTTAATTTATAAGTTACAAACAAACTAAAACAAAAGTATTAAAATGCATACTAAAACAAAAGCATAAATTCAAACTAAAACAAAGCATAATAAAACAGCATAATAAAACTTGGCCTTGATGTGTTCCCTCCTTTTCTTGCTGCATACCACATGCTTCATGGGCTTAAGTAAACTCCCAAGTAAGACAAGTAACAAATTCGGGCTTATGAGTAAATGGAAAACCTAAGAGTTTCTAAGACTGAAATGAGGCTCATAAGTAATGTTGCTTGTCTTTGGATCCTTCTCCCTTCTTTGAAGAAGTTTGCCCTCAAACTTTCATCATCTAAGGAGACAAGTCACCGATATTGAAGGTTGCATGGACACCATCCATTTCATTGGGAAGTTCAATCTTATGAGCACTATCATTGATCCTCTCAAGTACTTTGAAAGGATCTTCGGAGCGAGCATAAGCTTATTCTTTTTAAACTTATGGAACCTTTCTTTTCTTAAGTGTAGCCATACCAAATCCGAGATGGAAGGTAGGTTGTGATCTTTTTGTTGGCTCTCTTGGTATTTCTTATTCATCTCCTCAATTTTCTTTTTACTTGCTCACATGTCTTTTAAAGGACTCCATACGTTTCTTTGCATCTTGCCCCACCATTTCCTTTTCCTCAAAGGAATGAGATTAATAGGAAGATAAGGATTCCTCCATAAGCCACTTCGTGGTGTTTTAGAAGTAGTAAATGAATGAGCCCTATTAGCAAACCTCGCATGGGCTAGTTTGATGTCCCAATCCTTTGCGTTTTGCTCACAAGACCTCTTAATAAGGTACCCAAAGTTCTATTAGTCTCGGTTTTCCCATCGGTTTGAGGGTGATGGGAGTACTAAATAGCAACTTGGTACCAACAAGCTTCCATAGGGTCCCTCCAAAAAATAAATTAGAACCTTGAGTCCCTATCTGGAGATATACCGAAAGGAACGCTGCCAGCCTGACAACTCCTTGAAGCACAAATGGATCTACCTTATGCTGATCATCCTGCTTGGGTCACAAGCTACAGCAGCCATTTTGAGAATCTATCTACTACCATGATGTTATCCCTTCCTCTTGTGTTCTTGGCAAGCCCACGATAAAGTCCATGCTTAACTATCCTGCTGGTTTGTCCGAACCAAAGCAGATGTGAGATTTTCAAGTGTCCTTGGCCTTTGGCAGCACATCTCCACTATACGGTTACATCTTTGATCATCCTAGGCCAATAAAAGTGTTCACCTAAGATATCAATTGTTCATCCCAAAGTGACCACAAACCCACTTTGTACCCGGTCAACCCCAACCCCACTCCTTGGAACACAAAGTTTGTTACCTTGAAGAGAATCCTTCTCGACGCACAAACTAACCATAGTAGGATTCTCCATCTCACTTGAAAATCGATCATTCAAATTTCGAGTTGTTCAAAACCCAAGATTTTGGCATCAACCATGGAAAGTAAACAAAGCTTCTTCTGATGTAGCATCACCAACAGCCGCCTCTTTCATCTTCGTACTCGAGCCAAAAGAAAGTTTGGCGAATCACCCACTTTGCATGCTCTCTTGGTTGAGTTTCTTT
>NW_025963424.1:0-2680 GCF_019578655.1 Ricinus communis | reverse complement strand
CGTAGAAGGGGTAAATATTTTAATATGAGAGAACAACTCTGAAGAGGGCATATTTATAAATCTTGGAAACAAGCCACAACAACACGGAGGAATGTTCTCGATCGGGAAAATATCCAAAGTGTGAAACTTGTAAGTAAGGGAAAACAACCCCTTAAATGGTTTAATTATAGAGTATAAGAGAATAACCCCCTAAAATGGGTATATTTGTCGACATAAAAAAAATAACACCATAAACGTGTAAATTTATGAATTTAACAAAACAACCCCATAATAGTGCTAATAATTTAATATGAAAAAACGATCGCGTAAAAGTGGTATATTTATCAATATAAGAAAATAACCCCGTAAATCGTGCATATTTACGAATCTGAGAAAACAACCAAGTTAAAGTAGTGTAATTTTGAGTCTGAGAAAACAACCTTGTAGATGGGGTAAATTTTCTAATATGAGAAAGCAACCTCGTAATACGGGGATATTTATCAATCGGACAAAATAACCCCGTAATTTTGGTATATTTGTGAGAATGAGAAAACAACTCGTTAAATGGGTTAATTTTATAATATGAGAAAACAACCCTGTAAAAGTAGTGTAATTGCGAGTTTGAGAAAACAGCCTCCTAGAAGGGGTAAATTTATGAATATGAGAAAACAACATCGTAATACAAGGATATTTGTCAATTGGAGAAAATAAGCCCGTAATTTTGGTATATTTGCGTTATGAGGAAAGCCATGCCGATTGGTTTAATTTTTGAGTGTGAAGAAAACAACCACATAAAGGGGTACATTTGTTGATATGAGAAAATAACCCCGTAAAACATGTAAATTTATGAATTTGACAAAACAACACCTTAATAGTGCTAATAATTAAATAGGAGAAAACGACTCTGTAAAAGTGGTATATTTATCAATATAAGAAAATAACCCTGTAAAACGTGTATATTTATGAATCTGAGAAAACATCCCCGTAAAACTAGTGTAATTGCGAGTCTGAGAAAATAGCCTCGTAGAAGGGATAATTTTTTAATACGAGAAAACAACCCCATAATTTTGGTATATTTGCGAGTATGAGAAAACAACCCCTTAGATGGGTTAATTTTATAATATGACAAAATAACCCCGTAAAAGGGGTTTATTTGATGATATAAGAAAATAAACCCGTAAAAGGTGTATATTTATGAATTTGACAAAACAACCCCATAATAGTGCTAATAATTTAATATGAGAAAACGACCGCGTAAAAGTGGTATATTTATCAATATAAGAAAATAACCCCGTAAACTGTGTATATTTATGAATCTAAGAAAACAACTGCATAAAAGTAGTGTAATTGTGAGTCTGAGAAAACAACTTCGTAGATGGGGAAAATTTTCTAATATGAGAAAATAACCCCGTAATACTGGAATATTTATCAATCTGACAAAATAACCATGTAATTTTGGTATATTATTTAGTACGAGAAAATAACTCCTTATATGGGTTAATTTTATAATATGAGAAAACAACCCCGTAAAAGTAGTGTAATTGCGAGTATGAGAAAATAGTATCATAGAAGGGGTAAATTTTTGGATATGAGAAGACAACACCGTAATACAAGGATATTTGTCAATCGGAGAAAACAATCCCGCAATTTTGGTATATTTGCGAGTATGAGAGAATAACCCCTTAATTGGGTTATACTTGTCGATCTGAGGAAAATAACTCAAAAATATGTGGAATTGTGAGTTTACAAAGCAACATAATGATATTCAATAATTAAAAAGAAAATAACCCAGTAAAGTGGTATTTATCGATGAAGAAAATAACATCGTAAAAGGTGTATGTTTATGAATCACGAGGCTGACCCAAGTAAAGTAGTGTAATTACGGTGTGAGAGAAAGCAGTATAAATGAAAGTCAGAATTTTTTTAATATGGAAAACAATAAGTATCGGAGACGTTTATCAATCGGAGAATATAATATAAGTAATTTGGTATATTTGTGAGTATGAGAAAGAACCCCTTAAATGGGTTGAATTCTGTAATATGAGGAAAACAATCCAGTAAAAGGGTATGTTGTGGAATGAAGAAATATTGTAAAGCAAGGTAAGTTATGAATTTGACAAAATAGTTCCATAATAGTGCTAATAATTTAATATGAAAGAAAAGCGGCCCGTAAAAGTGGTATATTTATCGATATAATAAAATAACCCCGTAAAACATGTGTATTTATGGATCTCGAGGAAAACAACCCCACGTAAAAGTGAGTATAATTGCGGTCGAGAAAGAGGCTCATAGAAGTTGTAAATTCTTTAATATGAGGAAGAACAACCTCGTCATGGGGATGTTTATCAAGTCGGAGAGAAATAACCACATGAATTTTTAATATGTACGTGGTATGAAAACAACCCCTTAAATTGGTTAATTTTATAATGTGAAAACAACCCGGCATAAAAGGCATATATTTGGGATAGAAAATAATCCCGTAAAGCAGTATAAATATATGAATTTCTAAAAGAACTCCATAATAGTGCTAATAATTTAATATGAGAAAATGACCACAATAAAAGTGGTATATTTAAATGAAAAAGCCGTAAATAATGGTGTATATTTATGAATATGAGAAAACAACCCGGGTAAAAGTAGTTCCGCGTCGCGAGTCACGAAGCGACCTTGTTGATGGGGAGTGGAAGTTTCCTAATATGGA
>NW_025963423.1:0-2823 GCF_019578655.1 Ricinus communis | reverse complement strand
ACTCACTCTCGAGACTGACAGTCTCAATTTAACTGCTTTTTAGATGTTGTTAGTTTCCTACAGTTCTTTTCATCTAGCAGCCTAATTCCTTCATCTTCGGGTTAGATATAATTGATTTTTGGTATGTTTGACTCTTAAAATTCTAAATTCTCCGCAGTAGAAATTTTTGATTTATCATTTTGTAATTTCATGTAAATTCAAGTCTTGTCTAATTATGCTTTGGCACTGAAGTTAATATATAGTACCTCATTGATTTAAGGTTAATTGTGGAAAAGTGCCAATGGGCCAGTCGAGTTGCATTTTGTTTGAGTTAGTGAATAGTTAGGCTTACTACAGGATTTGGTGGCCTTATGCCTACCCATTCCCTAGTGCCGGTCATGGGCCCACAGATTGGATTGTGACAGCTGAAATGTCAGGCAAACTATTGTCTTTGTCTGGATATGTATAGTCGATATGCTTTGGGACCTTTTTCAACTCAAGGCGGTGGTTGCTCGATTCGGCCTCGACCGCACATCTACCCCTTTAATTACAACAAACTTATTATCCTCTTCGCTTGGCTCATTTGCTAACCAAAATTCAAGCTGCTCCAACACTTTCTCATTTGAGAGCTCATGCTCATCTTCCATTGGCAAAGTAACTTGTTGAGGGTTTTAACCAACATTTCTGCAACTACGTCTCACAACATCATCAGGTACATTAATAGAATACAGCATCATCATATGATCTAAAGACTATTCCATAGAATTATTATTCAAGTCAAAGGTGACAGTCTCATCCCCTACCCTAAGTTCAAGCTTTCCATCACAAATATCTATAATTGCCCTAGATTTTGCAAGGAAAGGTCTACCTAGAATCAAAGGTACACTACTCTCACCATCCATGTCTAAGATCACAAAGTCAATAGGAAATATGAATTTATCCACCTTATGAGTACATTCTCTACAATATCTCTAGGATGCTTGGTGACCTATCAACTAGTTGTATACTCATCGTAGTAGGTTTTGTCTCTCCCATTCAACTTAGCAAACATTTGTACGTTAATACATTAATGCTAGTTCCTAAATCAGCTAAAGCATCATTAATAGTTAAGTCATCTATAATATAAGGGATAGTAAAACTCCTTGGATCATGTTTCTTTTCTAGTAACTTGTTTTGGAAAATCACTGAACATTCCTCGTTTAAGCGTCCGCGAATGCGAAGGATCTCCTTTAAGAACTTCGTATACTAGGCATATGTGAAATAGCTTCAACAAAAGGTAAGTTTATGTGCAGTTGTTTAAATACATTAAGAAATTTACCAAACTAACTTTCGAGCTTTTTGCTTGACTCTAGGGTATAAAATTTTAGGCTAGTATTCCCTTAGTGGAATCTTCTTTGCCTCTTCCTTCTTTAGTTCCTTCGCCTTGTTATCTTCAACCTTCTGCTTGAATCTACATGCATCAACATCATTATTAAGCAAAGAAAGAACTAGGAATATACTTACCGCAAAGTGATTGCGCTCACATGCTCTCTCGGGTTGGACTATGTATTGGCAGTAAAGTCCTCATTTGCTCTCGGCCATCATCTTAGAAATCGCTGCCCGATTCTCCAAGTTCTAAATGGAGGCCTATTGATTTCTAAATTGTTCTGTCTACTGGATCTGGGGTCTCGAGTGGACCTGAGCTTTATCGTCGGTTCCTCAAGTTAGGCTTTGTCTCTTGAGTCCGAGAGTGCAGGATATGATTCTGCTGTTGCTAATGTAGGAGCTGAAACCTTGGTGGCCCCTGGTTGTTATTGCTCCTCCATCTGAAGTTTGAATGATTTCTCAATCCCGGATTATAAGTGTTGCTCTGAGTTGTTCTCACGCTGGTGACTCCCTATATAGTCCACCTGTTCATGGGTAGATGAAGAAGGAGCAAACGCACCTCTTGACATACAGTTGCTACTGAAATGGGGGCCGCCACAAAACTCACAACTTGCTTGAGCTTCTTGGACAGGCATCGAGAGTTGATCAATTTTCTTGGATAACAACTCTACTTGAGGCTGCAGTGGCATCCAACTAGTGTACACTCCCTTGACGTCCCATCATGCTCCTAATAGTGTGCTACTGGTAATTGTTTATGGCCATCTCCTCTATCAAGCTTTAGGCTTGCTCTGGTGTCTTGCTGCTCAAAGAACCACCTGCAGCTACATCTACCATATGCTTATTAGCCAAAGTCAAACCATTATAAAAATTTTGTACCTGTAACTAGATTGGTAGTCCATAGTGTGGGCAGCATTGCAGTAGGTCCTTGTACCTCTTCCACGTGTCGTACATTGATTCATCGTTAAACTGCACAAAAGAAGGTATGTCGTTTCTAAGTTTAGCAGTTTTAGAGGGAGGAAAGTACTTAAATAGAAATTTCTCTTAAAGAATCCCAAGTAGTGAAAGTGTTTGTGTCATGCCCAAACTCAAAACATCCAAATAAATACCAAAATATGTAATTAACTTGCAAATAGCAATATAAGGGTTTTAAATCCAAGCTAAGTTCATACACATATATAATATGGCCTAAAAATATTTCATAAAGAAAATGTAATGAAAATTTTACCAAACTAGTATTAATGAGATCAATATCTTTAACTTTATAAACGTATATTATTACATAATTCCAACATATATTTATAATCTTATGCAGCATCAGGCTTAATATACATAAGTTAAATACACACAGTACCCAATGCCCTATATGAGATGACTCCTTTGGCCCTCCGATAATGCTAACCAACGGCCTTGAGGAGCAATGCATGACTAAAGCTATCTACAAATGCGCTAAACTCGAAAGAAGAAAAAAAAAATATTAGG
>NW_025963422.1:0-3000 GCF_019578655.1 Ricinus communis | reverse complement strand
GAGGATGAAAAGTCATCTTGAAATGAAGCTTAGTACCATATGCTTCGCAAACTCTCCCGAAACAAGAAGTAAATCCGGGATCCCTATCCGATACAATAGATATAGGCACACCATGCAATCTAACAATCTCGGAAATATACAATTCAGCAAGTTTATCAAGTGAATCTGTTTGCTTCACGGGTAAGAAATGAGCACATTTAGTAAGTCGATCAACAATTACCCAAATAGCATCATGCTTGTTAAATGTACGCGGCAATCCCATAACAAAATCCATAGTAATCTTATCCCACTTCCACACAGGTATAGATAAAGAATGAAGTTTACCTGCGGTGCACGGTGCTCTCCTTTCACTTGGCCGACATGTCAAACACTTACTCACAAATTCGCCACATCCTTCTTCATTGCCGGCCACCAATAATAAGGCTTCAAATTTTTGTACATTTTGGTACTTCCAGGATGCATTGCATAAGGTGCATAGTGCGCTTCATGCATGATTTCCTTTCTCAAATTTCCTACATCGGGTACACATACACGATTTCTATTCAATAACACACCATCATCTTTCAACACAAATTGTGTATTCTTTCCTTCTTGTACTCTACCCTTCATCCTTTGCAAATAAGAATCTTCACTGTGCATCTTTAATTTTATCTCCAATCAAAGGCTTTACTTGTAATGTGGCTAGCGGATCATCGTCATAAACATAAAACTTCACATCTATAGCTCTAAGTGCAACTAAATATTCTACATTGTAACAAATCATACTTGAAAATTTTCCACTGACTTCCTACTTAAAGCATCGGCAACAACATTTGCTTTCCAGGATGATAATCAATAGTGCAATCATAATCCTTCAGAGCTCAATCCATCTTCGTTGTCTCGGATTCAACTCTTTCCGCGTAGGGATATATTTCAAACTCTTATGATTAGTAAATATCTGAAATGTCTCCCGTATAAATAATGTCGCCATATCTTCAATGCATGTACAATACGCTAATTCAAGATCATGTGTAGGATAATTCAGCTTATGAGGTCGCGAATTGTCTTGAAGCATAAGCTATAACCTTCCCATGCTGCATTAAGACACATCCAAGTCCTTGCCTAGAAGCATCGGTATATACAACATAACCTCCATTTCGGATGGCAATGCGAGTATCGGTGTAGTAGTAAGCCTTTTCTTCAACTCTTGAAAATTTTGATCACATAACCGTCCTTTGGAATGGCACATTCTTCTTTAATAAAGCTGTTAGAGGCTTAGCAATAACCGAAAAATCTTCTACAAATCTTCTATAATAGCCAACTAACCCAAGAAAACTTGAACTTGAAACATTTCTAGAAGCGGTTCCCATTCAATAATTGCTTTAATCTTTGATGAATCTGGTTGCACTCCATGTTTAGAAATAATATGCCCTAAGAATGCAATTTCCTCCATCCAAAACTCGCATTTGTTGAATTTTGCGTACAACTGTTTTCCCTCAAAATCAGAAACAATTCTCAAGTGTTGTTCATGCTCTTCTAGGCTTCTAGAGTAAATCGGAATATCATCAATGAACACAATAACAAAGTGATCTAAATATGGCTGGAAAGTCTTGTTCATCGTTGACATAAAAGCGGTAGGAGCATTTGTTAAACCAAATGGCATCACAATAAATTTATAATGCCCATACCTTGTTCGAATCGTCTTGCAATAGATTTCTCTTCAACCCGGAGTTGCCAATAACTGATCTTAAATCAATTTTAGAGAACACAGTTGCACCTTTTAACCGATCAAGCAAATCATCAATTCTCGGCAATGGATATTTATTCTTCAACGTAATCCTATTCAATTGCCTATAATCAATACATAATCGCATACTACCATCCTTTTCTTCACAAACGGGCGGGTGCTCCCAAGGTGAAGTACTTGGCCTGATTAAACCTTTATCAAGTAACTCTTCTAATTGCTTCTTTAATTCTTTCAATTCTAATGGAGCCATTCGTATGGTGCAATGGAAATAGGTGTCATACCGGGGATGATGTCAATCTCAAAATCAACCTCTCGATTTGGTGGCAAACCGGGCAAATCATCTAAGAATATGTTAGGAAATTCTCTTACCACCGAAATGTCTAATACCCCTTGACTGACCTTAGTAGTATCTATAAAACTAATTAGATATGCTTCACATCCATTTTAATTAACGACAGCGATCCTTCTTTGAAATCAAACAATTAGGAATTGTCTTCCTTTCACCCACCATTACTATTTTCATTTCTCCTTGTATTTCCATAGCCACTTCCTTTGTTTTACAATCAACAATAGCATGATTTCTTGACAACCAATCCATCCCCAAAATAACATCAAACTCTCTAAGATTAATAACAACCAAATCGCATGTAGTTTGACACTATCTACTACTACAGGACATGATCTCACTATTGTATTTACCGTGATAATACCCCCGAGGCATAGATACATATATATCATAACCTAATGCCTCTATATTAGCATGAACATGCGATGCAAAATCATGTGATATGAATGAACATGTGGATCCAGGATCAATAAGAACATGTGCATCGGAATCATGAATAGAAAGTATACCGATAACAATTTGGTGCTACAAATGCTTCATTTCTAGTAGTAGCAAATACTCTAGCTTGTGCTTGTGGTTGACCAATCTGTTCGATGGTGTTACG
Organism: Ricinus communis; assembly: GCF_019578655.1. Lineage (NCBI taxonomy): Eukaryota > Viridiplantae > Streptophyta > Magnoliopsida > Malpighiales > Euphorbiaceae > Ricinus > Ricinus communis. Next base: position 324 of record NW_025963422.1, on the reverse strand, counting down.
AAATAGTTAAACCTCCTCTGCTACCCTTTCCTCGCCTCTGCCTGAACCAACTGGAATATTTTCACCAACACTACCGACCCACTGTATAAGATTCTCCGACATTATTTCTTCTCATAGGACAATCTCTAGAATAATGTCCTGTCTTGCTAGCGTAGTAAATAGGTTGGAATTTCTTCTCCTTGCTCGGCCTAAAACAGCTCCAACTGCAAAATCACTAGCATCGCACATAAGCTCAAAGGGCACTGTAACACCCCATCACATGCTAACCAATAAACATTAGCCGGGGAAGCATACAAGCGTTGTAGAATATATACTACAGGGTAG
>NW_025963421.1:0-3000 GCF_019578655.1 Ricinus communis | reverse complement strand
CCTCTAATGGATGATCTACCGGCCCTCCCTCTCCGACCGAGCACCATTCAACACAGCAGCCCGACGAGCCTCCTTCACGCTCCCGCTCGATCCACCAACTCCTCGCATGATGACACTACTTCCGAACCTCGAGAGCAAACATACTCCACCATGCATCACCCAAGACGATATACCTGATGCACCTCTTAACTCCCGGAGCCATAATCGGTATGTGATTAGTTTCTTTTTCCTTTTCATTTCATATATTTTGTACACCGAGGACAAGTGTGTCCTTCAAGTGTGGGGTGGGTGATATTTATCCCATCTTAGTTATTTGTTTATTCTTTGTGCAATTTTTTGTAAAATTTTGAAAATTTTTCACTTTGTTTCGATGCTCTTACTGTTGACTTGATTTTGAAATCCTGTTTATGTCCATGTGATCGGGAAAACCGATAGTGTTGAGTTTCATGGGAAGAGTGTAAGATAATTAGTTTGAGTTTTGCACTAAGTTGCTTTGGTTTATTTAATTCTTTTGATGATTTTTGTTTGGAACCTACTCAAAAGCACACTTGTGAGAAATTGAGCCTAAATTGTAAGCATACACTTTATATGCTTGTATTTATTTCTTCTTGAGAGTGCCAAGCATCGCTTTTACTTTTTAGAACTTGCTCTCAGAATGCTTATGAGGGCCACAAGGAGAGTTTAACACTTTGGTATGATAGAGGCACTTAGGTTTTTCATTCTAGCCAAATAGCCTTCATTCGTTTATTGATTCTATAGATAACCCCTCTTTCACCATTTTCTATCATATTTCATCGCCACTTAGTTTTATTCGCTTTGGGTTATGATTTTGCACATGAGTTGTTTTTATTGGGAATTTTTGTCTTGGGAATAGCTTTGGAATCTTGTAGCAAACCTTACTTCAATCCAAAAAGAAATTCACTCTATTATGTGAATGTTCTTCCCTTATGAAAAAAAAAGAAAAAAAATATAGAAATAGAAGAATAAGAGGGAAAGGTGATGAAAAGAAAGAAAGTAAGGGAGCTAAACATTTGGACTTGATTCCTATTTCCCACCTTGGACTACTATCCATTGTTTACCCTTGTGATCATTGTGACTTGTGTGCATGTCATGTAATTTCATTGCGAACAACATAGGTTCAACTCGACCAAATTTACCTACCCTTACCTAATCCCCATTACAACCCTTATAAAGACCTCTTGACATGGTCATTGACTCTCCATAAGTGGTGGGGAGTAGGATTTAAGAGCAAGCATATAGTAAGTAAGGCGGTAGTTGATGCATTGGGCGATTAAACACTACCCTTTAAACAATTTGAGTGATTTAGAGGAATCAAAGTATAGATGGTTCCGATAATTTCGAGATGATTTTTGAATTATTGGCATCTTGGTTGTGATACTTGAATTGATTGCTTCCTTTCTTTTTGTTTGACTTGTGCTTGTTAAGGATATGTAAGGAACTCTCTAGCTTGTTTCACGCTTTAAGTATTGTTCCTTAGTGGTTTATTTTCCTTATTTTACTTTTGATTGCTTCGAGGAGCAACAGCCATGTGGGGTAGTTTAATACGCGAAATACACACATCTAAATAGGGTTCTTAAGATTGATTTTATGGACATTTGGATGTGAATTGGTCTCAACACTCACCTTATACTTATGTTTGTGTGCATTAGGTCCAAAAGAGGTCAAAGGATGAAAAGGAAAGAATTGAGTATAATTGACGCCAAAGTCAAAACGATTAAGTGCGAGACGGTGAAGCCGAACATGGCCGTGTTGATTCCAACCGCCGTGTTCTCAACACGGTCATGTAACACGGGGACAAACACCACCTGGACATCAAAGAAGAAGTAGTTTTGTGAGAACCTGTTTAAAAGAGTAACACGCCGTAGAACACCAACTCTGTCAGGAACACGGCCAGAACACTACCGTGTTGGAGGCGACAGGGGTATTAATTAAAAGAACAAAAGAAGAGAAAGAGAGGAGGCTAGGGTTAGAATGTCCCAAACCCTAATTTTTCTCTCCTAAGGGTTTTCCGAGTTCAAACCAAGGAAAAGAAGACTTGGATCAAGGTTTCAATCAGATTTCCTTGAAGGATCGAAGATTGGGCAAGGTTCGTTGATTGATTTTCAAATCGAGCAAGAGGAACAAGAATCGATTCAATTGGAGCAAAAGGATTTGGGGTTGTTTACTCTCATCCAAGGGTGTAATCGGGTTTTCTCTACCTTTGCTTATTGTTGTAATTGAATTCTTGTATATTTTGAGAATGAACATGATTAGCTAGATTGATTTAATCCATTGGGATTTCTTTACTATGTTGGCTTGATATTATATTGTTGGATTGTTGTTTGGTTTTGTATTCTTCTTGTTTTCAGTATTAATAAGATTATGCATTATTCATAAGACGTTGTGAATTGTGATGTTTAGATTGCTTTATAAGATTGAGAAATCCGTTTGGCAATTGGAATTTTGAATAGCAAGAACTGGTTAATAATCGCTTAGAGATAAGGATAATTAACTAGCCGGATTAAGAATTAACAAAGCTTAATAGAGGCGGATTAAAGCTTAATGCTAATTTAAGAATCAATCGTTAGGAAGAGATTCCAACTTTAGGTTATTAGGTTTAGGAATTCGGTTATCTCGAGAGAGAAACCGAATTCGGTTAAGAATTCATCCACGGATAGCATAATTAGACTCACCGATCCTTTATCTTTTGTTTGATTGCCAACTAGTTTAGATTCCCTTTGGGTTTGTCTTCTTATCTTGATTATTTCACTTATCAATTACTCCTGCATCTCCCTTAGGACTTAGCTCGTAGTTAATAGTTAGTTTAGAATTTATTCATCATCCATTTTAGGTTAATATAACAAAGAACAAAGGAGTAACTCTGGGCTTTCGCTTTCCCGAGGAATACGACCTTGATACTCGCCATTAGTGCTAGACTGCATCGATAGGTACACTGCCTTAGATTGTAGCTAACACGAGTAGCCACCCATCAATTATGCT
>NW_025963420.1:0-3234 GCF_019578655.1 Ricinus communis | reverse complement strand
AGTTTTTATTTAAATTAATATTACTTTATTATTAATTAATTTAATTGGGATGATTTAAAATAGAATTTCAGTGCTAGATAAAAATAAGAGAGTTATTTTTCTATATCTAAACAGTTTGATTTTTTTCAAAAAAATTAATTAAGTAAATTCCTTAGAGGATAAATTATATTTATATAAATATATATAGGTCACTTAATTTTCTCCCTATATAAATGTATGAATTAAATTCTATATTTAAAAGTTATGAAAGAAATAGTAAATAAGATTTTTAATAAAAGAAATTATTAGGGAATGATAAATTTTAATTGAAAAATAGTTAGCAAATTGATTATTTAAGTTAATTAAGTGTTAGGATTAAGTTGATAATTAATTTGGAAATAAGGGCTAAAATATAATTGCTTTAGTTTAGGGTTTAAATTAAAATTTGTATGGTTGGTATTTTTATAATTAAATGTGTCGATAAGGGTATTTTAGTAATTTCACATTTAAAGGCAAGGGTAAATAAGTAATTCTCTATTTTCAATAATTTTAATTTGGCCCAAATTAAGTAGTTAGGGGCTTAATTGAAAAGCTAAAGAAAAGTTAAAAGGTTAAACAAAAAATTTTACAAGGTGAAATTGTTAGTAATTAAAAAGTTAAGGGACTAAATGGTAAAGAAAAAAAGTTTGGGGATCTAATGGCGATAAGAAAGAAAGAAAGAAAAAGAAAGGAGAAGGGGATTGATGAGCATAGTTTTACACATATTTGCTTGCATATTATTGCATATGTTCTTAGCAATTATTGTGCTTTTATTCCCAGATCACCCGTGTTTTATGTTCTTTTGCATGTCAGGAACATTTATAGGACCATCATCGGTGTTTAAGGAATTATAGATCAATACGTGCGGAAGCGGACGAGAATTCATCAAGATCGGACAAGAGCCGCGTTGCACATTGAGCGGCTGGTCGAGGCCGTCTTGCTCATCAGCGGCTGAACTGCGGTAGTGACCAGCCATCAAAACTTGGTCTTCAAAACAATGGTTTGGGCGCGGTTCCCACATGTACAGCCTCCGACACGGGGGCAACACGGTCATGGTGAAACCTTAGTTGGTGAGATCCACGTTGACGGCATGGACTCTGACCTTGACCACGGCCGTCGAGTTAAATATATAAGAAAAATTCATTTTTCTTAGAGGGGAAGAAATGACATAAAGCCACGGCGGTGGGTTCGGTTCTGCATAGTATTGAGTCACGAGAGAGAGTTGCGGGGTAATAATCCGGAATCGCAAGGTTTAGTGCAAAACCGTAGTAGAAGCAATTCAAGAGGGTTGGGAGATTAATCAAAGTGTAGATCGGACTTGGGCTGTTCATCCAATTCGAGAGAAAATGGTGTACATGTTTTATTTTCATTATTCTTTCATTGTAATTGATTTCCTAGATTGTTTTAAATATGAACATGTTTAGCTAGGTGATTTAATCCATTGGGATTTCTTTAATATGTTGGCTTGATATTATATTGTTGGATCGTTTGAGTTGGTTTTGTATTCTTCTTGTTTCGGTATTAATAAGATTATGCATTATTCATGAGACGTTGTGAATTGTGATGTTTAGATTGCTTTATGAGATTGAGAAATCCGTTTGGCAATTGGAATTTTGAATAACGAGGCGGTTAATAATCGCTTAGAGATAAGGATAATTAACTAGCCGGATTAAGAATTAACAAAGCTTAATAGAGGCGGATTAAAGCTTAATGCTAATTTAAAAATCAATCGTTAGGAAGAGATTCCAACTTTAGGTTATTAGGTTTAGGAATTCGGTTATCTAGAGAGAAAGCAAAATTGATTAAAATAAATCCGGGTAGCATAATTAGACTCATAGATCCTTTATCTTTTGTTTGATTGCCAACTAGTTTAGATTCCCTTTGGGTTTGTCTTCTTGTCTTGATTATTTCACTTATCAATTACTCCTACATCTCCCTTAGGACTTAGCTCGTAGTTAATAGTTAGTTTAGAATTTATTCATCATCCATTTTAGGTTAATATAACAAAGAACAAAGGAGTAACTCGGGCTTTCGCTTTCCGAGAATCGACCTTGATACTCGCCATTAGTGCTAGATCGCATCGATAGGTACACTTTGCCTTAGATTGTAGCTAACAGTAGCACCCATCAAGTTTTTAGGCGATTCTTGAATTATATAAATAGGTGAAATTGCTGTTGTTAATTTAGCCATTTTTTCTTTCTTATTATTTTATGATTTTTATTTTTATTTGTTTATTTATTTTATTTTATTTGTACATATTTATTTAGCTTAAGTTTATGATTCGGATAGTGAATGATAAGGAGGTTCGTGCTAAACTCAAAATCTTTGTATGGCATTGGAAATGAGAAAGGAACCAAGAGAGTGCTAAAAATTGGGATACTGTGCATCTTTAGAAGCTCGGGTGGAATCGTTTCTTGAGACTCTGCGATCAACTCTCTTCTCCTATCCTTTCATCCCAAGTCTTTGTGAATTTTGTTGTGGTTTACATGTGAGTAATGATTGTCCATTGTATAGTGATATTGCTCATTGTTCTTATAACGTGAATAGGTGAATTATACGGAAGTTGGCCAAATGACTCGTATGGAAGCCACTACAATCAAGAGTGGAGCACTCATTCACCCTTTGGATGGAGCTTAGATGGCCAGAACCACTAGGAATTCGGCCAGCTACATCGGCGACCTAATGTTGCACCTTGACTCAAGATGAAGAGTTAGTGTCAGAGAGCCGATGATGAGGTTCATAACAAGTCTTGAGGAAAGATTCCAACAAGCAGAGGATACTTGAAGATCAGCAAGCCTCGTTAACAACATGAGCATCAGTAGGCTTAATCTTCAAGTTAGCGGAAGAGCAATTGAGAACTCCATCAAATATTTCTTGAATCAGGAACATTTGGCGCCATCACTTTGCGTTCGGTGAGAATTTTCCGGTTTATCTATTATGTTTGATGATGATGCTTATGTGCGGGACGACTCTTTGAACATGGAGATAGAACCGGAAAGGAAGAAACAAACATGATTCCTCGAAGACCTTGACGGGAATGTCGGTTGATGATCTTTGAGTTCTGATTAGAGGTGGTAGATTTTCCTGAGTCCCTTCGATGATGGAAGATGAGCACGAGTTATCCAATGAAGAAGTCTTGGAGGAGCTCGAGTTTCTTCTAGCAAGTGAACCAAGCCGGGATGACCATCACCACTCTGATAGCCCGGTCGATCCTTC
>NW_025963419.1:0-3282 GCF_019578655.1 Ricinus communis | reverse complement strand
ATAGTGGAAAAGGAAACGCCAAGATAAACTTATAATCCACAAACTCTTGCCACCGGCAAGACTACTATGCTTAATGCATGCACATGACTCCTACTCCTTATCTCTAAATTACACATGTGAAGGAATATATTCCTTCTTACAAGACTCCAAGACATATAAGTCCAAACGACTTTAACTACATCAACTTTAATAATGGAGACCCTAATAATGACATATAAGGCCAAAACATCAACTTTAATAATGGAGACCCTAATAATGATATATAAGGCCAAACGACTTTAAATGACGGGGACCATAATATAGAATCTCGCTCGGGAGTGCATTATGACATCACTTATTTTGTCTATTCAGGATCCACACTCGAGTAGTTATCGTAATCATCTCAATCACTATCTCTATAGCTTCGACGCCTTCTTCTTGATGGGTTGGCTCGCTAGTTGGACAAGGCCCGGAAAGCCTTAAAGGTGTCATTTGGGCCAAAAGTCGAGGCCGGGAGAAGAGATTCTTCTAGTTGCGACCATGGTTCCTGAAAGGCCGGATTCATCGACATTGAAGACGTAGTTTCGGATTGTTGTCTACCGGAGGTGATCAGATTAAGACGCCATGAACAACCATCTTTGATTAGAGGATTGTCTTTGCATGTTGATGACCGGAATCACCTCATTACCGTATGATTTAGCCCATTCCTCAGGAAGTAAAGCATGTTTAATGACAAGGGCATCTCTTCAAAATGTCCGGAGAGTTCTCCATTCAGAATGTCTCATGAAAACAAGGTCATTTGAGTTGTGTCGCTGATGGAGAAAGAGGATGGTATGGTAGGTCAAAGCCTTATCATGATCCGCCATGTGGAGAAGACTCGCTTGGTTAACCAACCTTCCGAGCCTATATTGCCATGCTTGTTGATTGTCAACTAATAGGAAAATTGCCAGTCGGATGTGACTCATTCTCTCCGTGTAAAACCATAAGGTTTGTAACAATGGTAGTTCTACAGAAGATGATGTATATGTAAGGTACCGAGATACCAGAATCCGCTCAGGTTGAAGGAAACGCTTCGTAATAGTGGGAAAAGTTTCCAAGGGAATGAAAGGTAAAAGTCTTCTGATTTGGTACGATAGTCCGATAAGGCTAGGATACGCTCTATAGACCCAAAGTTCAAATTCTTGTATAGACATTCCTTCAAAGTTGATTTGGGTGCATACCCGGGACTAAATTGTGCCATAAAGATAAAGAAAGAAGGACTAGGAGGTCCATAAAAGATTTGGATAATCGGATAGAAAGTCGGGATCGATTTTATCACCTTGAATGTGCCGCACTTCAAAATCATATTGGGAGAACCACTCTTCAGCGGCGTTGTTTATCGTGATTTGTCGTCCCTTGAATTCCGTATCGCGAGGGAAATTAGAATTGTCCATTCTAATTATGAAATGTCTTGAGGCCACAAAGAATTCGCATCAATTGCATATTTTACCGCCGTAATCTCCTTGATATTTGAATGATAATGAAGTTCACTATCCTTGAATTGTCCCGACACGTGTCTCGCATAGTGACTCCTTATTTCTCGCTCGGAGAAGAATAGCACCCCAAGCATAGTCACTTGCATCACCAAGAACCGCACATCAGCAGGAATAGTGAGGGTCGGAGTTTTTGGGCCAAATTGCTTCAACATCCTAACAACAGATGGTCCCGAGTCCATGGGCCGATTTTCTTCAACCGCAATGTGGCCTTTGTATGGGCCGCCTTGGAATAAAGTCTCTTATGTAATTGATAATCCCTAAACCGCTGGATCTGTTTTTGGATAGATTCTCACCGGGAAATGCTGCAATTCTCGAGCTAAATGTGAGCCCGCCTATACCGCCCATTTTTAGCTTCGAGCCCAAGAAAGTCAACTTCAGTTTGTCCAATGTAAGACTTTTTTCCGAAAGCATTATCCCGTAGGAATGGACTAAATCGTGAAATCTTCCGAGAAGATCATCATGCTCTTTAGCCGACTTTGAGAAAAGTAGGATATCATCGATGTAAATGATACAAGTATCCGTGGATTGATTCAAAATTCTGACCATCGCCTTCGGAAGATGGAAGGAGCTGTTTTAAGCCCAAAAGGCATAATACCATTGGTAATCGGCATCCGGGATGCAAGGCCGCCTTGTATCTCTCTTCGTGGTGAATTCTAACCGCCAAAATCCCGACTTCAGATCGAACTTAGAGAAATAGGTTGCTCCTTGAAGACGAATCAATAGAGAAGAGATTTTAGGAATTGGAAATTTGTCATCCGAAAGAAAATGATTCAGGGCTTGTAATCAATTACGAGCCTTTTCTTTCCTCTTAGTTTTCCGATCTCTTTCTACATAGAATGCTTGGCATGCCCAAGGAGACCGTGTAGGTTCTATCAAGCCTTGTCAAGAAGTTCTTGGCATTCTTGTCTTGCTAAAGCCAAATCAGATGGAGACATTCCAGATGGCCGGTTTCAGTGGGATTGACATCTTCATTTAATTTGAAGGGAGAGTGATGAAGAAGTCCGGGTTCTTGTATAGTGGAGAAGGGTGATAGAAGTTTCTATGAGAATCAGCATGGTATGAACAACCCTTTAAGTGAGCAAAGTCCGGAGGGACTTCGCAATGGAGAACTGATTGGGATTTTGAGTATACGGAGAAATTCCCGCTTATACTTAAGCCCGCTAAGGTGGATTTGTAATTTTCCGCCGCATGATAAGTATCAAACCCAACTAAAAGATCTCTTCCAAACAGATAGGATCCAATGACGGATCCATACACATGTACCGGGAAGAATCAGTATTCCAATCTTTGCTTAGAGACCATTGTAGTCCGAAACTTTTGCCATCCTCACGTGAAGTGATAAATCTTTTCCTCCATGCCGAACTAGGCAAGGCATCAGGATTTAACATCGTACAATGAGATCCCGTATCCATCAAAGCGAACGAGGATGGGTTTTTCATATTTACCAGGTAAGACATGGATGGATACCAATGGTGTGGGATGAATAGGTTGTGCTGATGTGACTTCTGGTGAAGATGGATTTTCCATACTTTCTGGAGAAGTAGGAATGAATAATGATGTAGAAGAAGAGGAGCTGGTTTGAACTGGTGTAGGTATTTTCCTTGGAGAAGGTATCTCAGGGAAACAGTAAGATATATCCGTGAGGATATAATCGGAGAAGGTAGAGGTTGCAGCCATTGTAAATCCTCGGAAATTGGTGGAAGGTCCGCGTTCTTGTTTCATTTGAAGAGCAGGACCAATAGTAAGAATAGATGTTTCTTCATCTGAA
>NW_025963418.1:0-3492 GCF_019578655.1 Ricinus communis | reverse complement strand
GTTAAGAATCTAGACACAGGTTTATTAACATATAAACATATGATTATACTTAAACATCATTTAACAAGTATTACAAACATCTTCTTATGCCTTATAAGGCATACTTCCATATATATCACATAGCGCATACAAAAATACATGGGAGGCCTTAAAAGGCTAGACCTCTGACCAGCAGGATTGCCTATTTACAAACCTGAAGAAAAATTTTTGGAGAGGGTGAGCCTCCAAGCTCGGTAAATAAATAATCAACATAATCTATATCACATACACTTAATACAATTTCCACCCAATCACATAACTTTCCATGATATTCATAGTTTAGGTATAAAGTCATACCATTCTACTCAATTCATTACAACCATCATAGAAGAAATACAATTCAACAATTATGGTTAGTTCTCACGGCTTGTGGATCCCTTTAATGTTAACAGCTCATCCTCACATATCACACGTGGTACAGCCATCTCATTATACACTTTTTATAGCCTCTAGGCTTTAGCCTCCCAAGGCTTTATATATATATCTTTTTTTCATAGGGGAATCCACCATTCACATGCACATATGCACTTAACATCACAATTCAATCAATTTCACTTATATCATATTTCAGCAATAACAATTGTTCCACTCAACACCAATCATTTCCATCTCAGTCATTCAAACATAAACAATATTAAGCAAACGCAACCATTTGCGAACATTTGATTAAATATATGAACATAGCAAATATTAACTATTTACTTACTCAAAATATACTTATTCCTTTAGCATATAAGAACCTCCTTTCTCCACAACTTCCTTTCCAGGCCTTTGAGTGCACTGTCAACACATTCATCAATTCACATTTCATGCATATTACAAATATTCATGTAAATGCGAGTTCTAATGCATTACAAGATCATCCCCTCTCTAATTCATAGGTCTAACTCTTCCTCTAAGACTCTCAATTACTGTTTTAATATCCTATAAACATTTCCCATCTAGTTAAATACCAATTTAACTCAAATTAACATCAATAAATTGCATAAAACTAATCTCCAACATTTCTGTTTTCTAGACAGAATTTAGTACCAAGGTATATTTATTTCTGGGCGAAATTGGCTTAATACAAAAATCTCATATTAAATAGGCATATCCATTTATGCGTCTAGTTTCATCTCCAAGAAGAATTACTCAATTCCGACTTCTATAGATTTAATTATTTTCAAATTACTGAGCAAGGGTCATACAGCTAGTTGTACCCGAGCAGCAATCTGTTTTCTCAATCTAAGCAACCAAAACGGCAAAAATAGCAAAATCACAAAACTACAAGGTTATAGAGGACTCTTTAAACTTTCCATAGACACCAATTAAGCTTAATTTGGACTTATATAACCCATGTTATGCCTAAAATACAGAACATCAAGGTTGCTGGATTTTTGACAGTTTTCTATCTTAACATACTTAAACTTAAATCAAGCTTAATCTTTATGCAATCATTCAATACTCTACTAATTCATGATAATCAGACCTTTAATTAATCAATGAGAGCATCAAATGAAGTTTTTCCAATTTGTAATCAAGAACCCTAATGACAAATTAATAACACTCAAGTAACAACTTACCAATTTCAGCTTTTGGGTTGCTAATATGCTTAAATCCTTTAGCTTTAGCTTGGCTCCTTCAATAGTTGGCAAAATCCTATCTTAATCTTAAGTTTTCTAGGTATTTCACTCCTCTCTCTTATTCCAAATTTTGTGTTTTTGGCCATGTACGAATTTTAGAGAAATGAAGAGGTAAAATGAGCTTGCTCATGGTTCCAATTCCAATATTCCTCTCTTAATGCCACCACCTACTAAACTATTTTTATCACCCTAAATTAATTCTTACTAACCATATATAGGTACTAACTTTTAATTGTATCTTTTAAGTCCAATCTATTTACCCAACCTTCAACTATTGGTTCAATTAAGTCTTAAGGCTTAATACACATAACCCAAGTACTTAATCAACTTATCTAAATTAATAATCTAATATCATGCTTCTTATTCTCTACTTATAATTAATATATATATGTTCTCATAAAATAAAAATATCATTGATATACCATCATATGCCCAATGATTAAATGTAAATGCACATAACATGGATGATGAGAAAATGCAGGCGTTACAGGTATATTTGTCAATAATAGAAAACAACCCTGTAATAGGGGTATATCTTTCAACAAGAGAAAACAACCCGAAAAAAGTGATATATTTTTAATACGAGAAAACAACCCGTAAAAGCAGAATTTGGCAATATTAGAAAACAACCCTGTAAGAGGGGTATATTTGGCAAGATTAGAAAACAACCCCGTAAGAGGGGTATATTAGCCAAAATTAGAAAACAACCCCGCAAGAGGGGTATATCTTTCAACATCTGAAAACAACCCCAAAAAGTGGTATATTTTTTAATACGAGAAAACAACCCTGTAAGAGGGGTATATTTGGCAATATTAGAAAACAACCCCGTAAGAGGGGTATATTTATCAATATTAGAAAACAACCCCGTAAGAGGGTTATATCTTTCAACATGAGAAAACCAAACGAAAAAAGTGGTATATTTTTCAGTATGAGAAAACAACCCCGTAAGAGGGGTATCTTTGTCAATAATAGAAACCAACCCCGTAATAGGGGTATATCTTTCAACAAGAGAAAACAACCCCAAAAAAGCGGTATATTTGGCAATATTAGAAAACAACCCCGTAAGAGGGGTATATTTGGCTATATTAGAAAACAACCCCGTAAGAGGGGTATATTTATCTATATTAGAAAACAACCCCATAAGAGGGTTATATCTTTCAACATGAGAAAACAACCACAAAAAAGTGGTATATTTGTCAATATGAGAAAACAACCCCGTATGAGGTGTATATTTGTCAGTTTTAGAAAACAACCCCGTAAGAGGGGTATATCTTTCAACATGAGAAAACAACCCCAAAATAGTGGTATATATTGTCAATATGAGCAAACAACCCCGTAAGAGAGGTATATTTGTCAGTATTAGAAAACAACCCCGTAAGAGGGGTATATCTCTCAACATGAGAAAACAACCCTAAAAAAGTGGTATATTTGTCAATATGAGAAAACATCCCCGTTAGAGGGATATATTTATCAATATTAGAAAACAACCCCGTATATCTTTCAACATGGGAAAACAACCCGAAAAAAGTGGTATATTTTTTAATACGAGAAAACCACCCGTACGAGGGTATATTTGGCAATATTAGAAAATAACCCCGTAAGAGGGGTATATTTATCAATATTAGAAGACAACCAACTAAGAGGGTTATATCTTTCAACATGAGAAAACCAAACGAAAAAAGTGGTATATTTTTCAATATGAGAAAACAACCCCGTGAGCGGGGTATATTTGTCAATAATAGAAAACAACCCCGTAATAGGGGTATATCTTTCAACAAGAGAAAACAACCCCAAAAAAGTGGTATATTTTTAATACGAGAAAACCACC
>NW_025963417.1:0-3500 GCF_019578655.1 Ricinus communis | reverse complement strand
TTATTAACAAGTTTGTTTTCCTCATGCAGATCAACCACTAAGTTGTATTTTTTATATCGACAAACATACCCCTTTTACGAGTTGTTTTCTCATATTATAAATTAACTCCGTTTAAGGGGTTGTTTTCTCATACTCCGAAATATACCAAGATTACATGGTTATTTTCGATTGATAAATATCCACGTATTACGGGGTTATTTTCTCATATCAGTACCCCACCTTCTCACGAGGGGCTCATACTCGCAAATTACACAACTTTCTGCGAGTTGTTTCTCAGATTCATAAATATGCATGTTCTATGGGGTTATTATCTTATATAAACAAATATACCCTTTTTACGGAGTTGTTTTCTCATATTATAAAATTAACCTATTTAAGGGATTGTTTTCTCATATACTCACAAATATACCAAAATTACGGGGTTATTATCTCCGATTGATAAATAAATCTCGTATTACGGGGTTGTATTCTCATATTAAAAAATTTACCCCTTCTACGAGGCTGTTTTTTCAGACTCGCAATTACACTACTTTTACGGGGTTGTTTTCTCATATTCATAAATATTTACGTTTTACGAGGTTACTTTCTTATATTGATAAATATACCACTTTTGCGGGGTCTTTTTATCAAATTAAATTATTAGCACTATTATAGGGTTGTTTGCTCAAATTCATAAATTTATACATTTTACGGGATTATTTTTTTATATCGACAAATATACTGCTTTTACGGGGTTATTTTCTCATATTATAAAATTAACCCATTTAAGGGTTGTTTTCTCATACTCACAAATATACCAAAATTACAGGGTTATTTTCTCCGATTGATAAATATCCCCATATTAAATAGTTATCTTCTCCGATCGATAAATATCTTCGTCTTACAAGGTTGTTTTCTCGTATTAAAAACATTTATCCCTTATACGAGGTTGTTTTCTCATACTCACAATTACACTACTTTTACAGGGTTATTTTCTTATATTGATAAATATACCACTTTTACGAGGTGGTTTTCTCATATTCTAAAATTAACCCATTCAAGGGGTTGTTTTCTCATACTCACAATTTTACTAAAATTACGAGGTTATTTTATCCGATTGATAAATATCCTCGTATTACGAGGTTATTTTCTCATATTTAAAAATTTACCCCTACGATCTTTGTTTTTCTCGGACTCGGTGCCTGCTACTTTTGGGATTTGTTTCTCATTCATAAATATACACGTTTCACGGGGTTATTTTCTTATATTGATAAATATACTACTTTTACGCAATCGTTTTCTAAAATTATATTATTAGCACTATTATGGGGTTGTTTTCTCAAATTCATAAATTTACACGTTTTATGGTGTTGTTTTCTTAAATTGACAAATGTACCGCTTTTACGGGGTTGTTTTCTCATATTCTGAAATTAACCTATTTAAGGGGATTGTTTTCTAATATTCACAAATATACCAAAATTACGGGGTTATTTTCTCCGATTCATAAATATCCGTATTGGGGTTATTTTCTCATATTAAAATTATCTTGCTTCTAGAAAATTTCAGTTTCTAGCCAGAGCTGTAATTAAAATACTTTTAAAGGTTGTTTTAAGTTTGTATAAATAACTACATGTTTCTGGTTTACTTTTCTTATATTGATAATTATACCACTTTTGCAGGTCGTTTTCTTATATTAAATTATTATTACCCTTGTGGGATTGGCATCAATTTAAATTTACATTTTCAGATTTATATCGACAAATATACCCATTTTACGGGGTTGTTCTCTCATACTTTAAAATTAACTTATTTAAGGGGTTGTCTTCCCATACTCACAAATATACCAAAATTATGGGATTATTTTCTCCAATTGATAAATATTCCTGTAATACGGGGTTGTTTTCTAATATTTTTAAATATACACCTCTTATGGGGTTATTTTGTCAAATTCATAAATTTACATGTTTTAGGGAGTTATTTTCTTATATTGATAATTATACAACTTTTACGGGGCCTTTTTCTCATATTAAATTATTAGCACTATTATGGGGTTATTTTATCAAATTCATAAATTTACACATTTTACGGGGTTATTTTCTTATATCGGCAAATATACCCTTTTACAGTGTTGTTTTCTCATACTCTAAAATTAACCCATTTATGGGGTTGTTTTCCCATATTAAAAAAAAAAGAAACAAGAATTATAGGGCTATTTTATCATATTAAAAAATTTACCCCTTCTACGAGCTATTTTCTCAGACTTGCAATTACACTACTTTTACGGGGTTGTTTTCTCAGATTTGTAAATATATACGTTTTACAAAGTTATTTTCTTATATTGATAAATATTCCACTTTTACGAGGTGGTTTTCTCATATAAATTATTAGCACTATTATGTAGTTGTTTTGTCAAATTCATAAATATACACGTCTTATGGGTTGTTTTCATATCTACAAAATATACCCTTTTACGTTATTTGTTTCTCATATTAAAAATTTACCCCTTCACATCAGATTACTCTTTCATTGTTTGATTTCTAAACCGCCACGTTTTTACCGGAGTTATTTTCTTATATTGATAAATATACCACTTTTGGTATGTTTTCTCATTATTAATGCTAACTATCCTTAGGGTTGTTTTGTCAAATTTATAAATACATGTTTACTGAGGTTGTTTTCTTATTATGATCAGCCACCTTGCCCAGCAGTTTTCATATTATAAAATTAACTAATTTTAGGGGTTGTTTTCTCATACTAACAAATATACCAAAATTATGAGGTTATTTTCTCCAATTGATAAATATTCCCGTATTACGTGATTATTTTCTCATATTAAAGAATTTACCCCTTCTACGAGGCTGTTTTCTTAGACTCCCAATTACATTATTTTTACGGTGTTGTTTACTCAAATTTATAAAAATACACGTTTTAGTGGGTTATTTTCTTATATTGATAAATATACTACTTTTATGGGGTCGTTTTCTCATATTAAACTATTAGCACTATTATGGGGTTGTCTTGTCAAATTCATAAATATACACGTTTTACAGGGTTATTTTCTTGTATCGACAAATATACAACTTTTACGAGGTTGTTTTCTCATATTATAAAATTAACTCATTTAAGGGGTTGTTTTTCTATATTAAAAAATATACAAAGTGCAGGTTATTTTTCTCGATTGATAATATCCCCATATTGCGGGTTGTTTTCTCGTATTAAATTTACCGCTACCTGTTCAGCGAGGCGTTTTCTCGGTTCTAAAATTACACTATTTTACGAGGTTATTTTCTTATATCGATAAATATACAACTTTTACGAATTCGTTTCTTCACATTAAATTATTAACCACTAATTTGAGATTTATTTGTGAAACTCTAAAATTAAACTGGAAGGGGATTTATCCACGTAATATATCTTAAAAGTAGCGGGGTTATTTTCTCCGATTGGTACATATCCCCGTATTATGGGTTTATTTTCTATGATTGATAAATATCCTCGTATCATTGGTTATTTTCTCATAT
>NW_025963416.1:0-3653 GCF_019578655.1 Ricinus communis | reverse complement strand
TCTTATATTGACAAATATACCACTTTTTGGGATTATTTTCTCATGTTGAAAGATATACCCCTCTTACGGGGTTGTTATCCAATATTGACAATTATACCCCTCTTTCGGGGTTTTTTTTTATATTGACAAGTATACTACTTTTTTGGGATAGTTTTCTCTTGTTGAAAGTTTTACCCCTCTAACGGGGTTGTTTTCTCATATTAACAAATATACCCCTTTTTGGGATTATTTTCTCATGTTGAGAGATATACCCATCGTACATGGTTGTTTTCTAATATTGACAAATATAGCACTTTTTTCAGGTTGTTTTCTCATGCTGAAAGATATACCCCTCTTCCGGGGGTTGTTTTCTAATATTGGCAAATATAACACTTTTTTGGGGTTGTTTTCTTATGTTGAAAGATATACCCCTCTTACGGGGTTGTTTTCTAATATTAACAAATATACCCATCTTACGGGGTTGTTTTCTTATATTGATAAATATACCACTTTTTTGGGGTTGTTTTCAAATGTTGAAAGATATATCCCTCTTACGGGGTTGCCTTCTGAGATTGAGAAATATACCCCTCTTACAGGGTCGTTTTCTCATATTGACAAATATACCCCTTTTTGGGATTATTTTCTCATGTTGAAAGATATACCCATCGTACATGGTTGTTTTCTAATATTGACAAAAATAGAACTTTTTTCGGGTTGTTTTCTCATGCTGAAAGATATACCCCTCTTCCGGAGGTTGTTTTCTAATATTGGCAAATATAACACTTTTTGGGGTTGTTTTCTTATGTTGAAAGATATACCCCTCTTACGGGGTTGCTTTCCAAATTAACAAATATACCCATCTTACAGGGTTGTTGTCTCATATTGACAAATAAACCACTTTTTTGGGGTTGTTTTCAAATGTTGAAAGATATATCCCTCTTACGGGGTTGCCTTCTGAGATTGAGAAATATACCCCTCTTACAGGGTTGTTTTCAAATATTGACAACTATACCCTATTTCGGGGTTGTTTTCTTATATTGACAAACATACCACTTTCTAGGGATTGTTTTCTCATGTTGAAAGATATACCCCTCTTACGGGGCTGTTTTCTCATATTGACAAATTTACCACTTTTATGGGGTTGTTTTCTCATGTTGAAAGATATACCCCTTTTACGGGGTTATTTTCTAATATTGACAAATATATCATTTTTTCGGGGTTATTTTCTAATATTGACAAATATACCTCTCTTACGGGGTTGTTTTATCATATTGATAAATATATCATTATTTCGGGGTTGTTTTCTCATGTTCAAAGATATACTCCTCTTACTAGGTTGTTTTCGAATATTGAAAAATATACCACTTTTTTGGGGTTGTTTTCTCATGTTGAAAGATATACCCCTCTTACGGGATTGTTTTTAGATATTGACAAATACACCACTTTTTTGGGTTGGTTTTCTCATGTTGAATGATATACCCCTCTTACGTGGTTGTTTTCTCTTATGGACAAGTATACCTTTTTTTTGGAATTGTTTTCTCAGAAAGATATACTTTCTTACGGTGTTATTTTCTAATATTAACAAATATACCCCTCTTACGGGGTTGTTTCTCATATTGACAAAAATACCACTTTTTTGGGGTTGTTTTCTAATGTTGAAACATATATCGCTCTTATGGGGTTGCCTTCTGATATTGAGAAATATACCCCTCTTATAGGGTTATTTCTAATATCGACAAATATACCACTTTTTTGAGGTTGTTTGTTCGTGTTGAAAGATACACTCCTCTTACGGGGTTGTTTTCTCATATTGACAAATTTACTTTTATGGGGATGTTTTCTCATGTTGAAAGATATACCCCTCTTACGGAGTTGTTTTCTAATATTGACAAATATAACTCTCTTACGGGGTTGTCTAATCATATTGACAAATATATTATTTTTTCGGGGTTGTTTTCTAATATTGACAAATATACCTCTTTTACGGGGTTATTTTATTATATTGACAAATATAGCATTTTTTCGGGGTTATTTTCTCATGTTCAAAGATATACTCCTCTTACGAGGTTCTTTTCTAACATTGAAAAATATACCACCTTTGGGGTTGTTTTCTGTTGAAGATACCCCTCTTACAGGGTTGTTTTACATATTGACAAATATACCACTTTTTAGGATTGTTTTCTCATGTTGAACAAATACCCTCTTACAGGTTGTTTTCTCATATTGACAAATATACCACTTTTTGGGATTGTTTCTCATGTTGAAGATATACTCCTCTTACGGGTTGTTTTCTAATATTAACAAATATACCCTCCCGAGTTGTTTCTCATATTGACAAAAATATCACTTTTTTGGGATTGTTTCTAATGTTAGAAATATGTCCCTCTTACAAGGTTGTTTTATGATGAGATATACCCTCTTGTAGGTTTCTATTTTTTTACGATGTGACAAATATACCACTTTTTGGGGGTGTTTGCTAGTGTTGAAAGATACTCTCCTCTTACAGGATTGTTTTCTCATACTAACAAATTTACCACTTTTATGGGGTTGTTTTCTCATGTTGAAAGATATACCCCTCTTAGGGTTGTTTTCTAATATTGACAAATATGCCACTTTTTGAATTGTTTTTCTCATATTTGAAGATATACCCATCTTACGAGTTGTTTTCTAATATTGAAAATATACCCCTCTTGAGAGTTGTTTTCTCTGATAAATATCCCACCTCTTTTTAGGGTTGTTTTCTCATGTTGAAAGATATACCCCTCTTACGGAGTTATTTTCGAATATTGACAAATATACCACTTTTCTGGGGTTGTTTTCTCATGTTAAAAGATATACCCCTCTTACGGAGTTATTTTCTAAAATTGACAAATACACCACTTTTTTATGGTTGTTTTCTCATGTTGAAAGATATACTCCTGTTACGGGGTTGTTTTCTAATGTTGACTAATATACCACATTTGTGGGATTGTTTTCTCATGTTGAAAGATATACCCCCCTTATGGGGTTGTTTTCTAATATTGATAAATATTCCCTTCTTACGGGGTTGTTTTTTCATATTGACAAATATACAACTTTTTTGGGTTGTTTCTAATGTTGAAAGTTATACCCCTCTTACGGGGTTGTTTTCTAATATTGACAAATATACCCCTGTTACGGGGTTATTTTCTCATATTAAAAAATACCATTTTTTGGGGATTGTTTTGTCATGTCGAAAAATATAACTCTCTTACGGGGTTGTTTTCGAATATTGACAAATATATCACTCTTTTGGGGTTATTTTCTCATGTTGAAAGATATACACTCTTACGGGGTTGTTTTCTAATATTGACAAATATACCACTATTTTGGGGTTCTATTCTCAAGTTGAAAGATATACCCCTCTTACGAGGTTGTTTTCTAATAATGACAAATATGCTCCTCTAATGATTTTGTTTTCTCAGGTTAAAAAATATACCATTTTTATGGTGTTGTTTTCTCATGTTGAAAGATATAGCCCTCCTACGGGGTTGTTCTCTAATATTGAAAAATTATCCCCAGTTATGGGGTTGTTATCTCATATTCACAATTATACCACTTTTTTGGGATAGTTTTCTCATGTTGAAAGATATCCTCCTCTTACGGGGTTGTTTTCTGTTGACAAATATACCCCTCTTCACGGTTGTATTTTCATG
>NW_025963415.1:0-3766 GCF_019578655.1 Ricinus communis | reverse complement strand
TGAGAAAACAGCCTCGTAGAAGGGGTAAATTTTTTAATATGAGAAAACAACCCCGTAAGAGAATTATATTTATAAATAGTAGGAAACAACCCTGTAATAGAGGGATATTTATCAATCGGAGAAAATAACCCCGTAATTTTGGTATATTTGCGAGTATGGAAAAACAACCCCTTAAATGGGTTAATTTTAGAGTATGAGAAAACAACCCCGTAAAAAAGGGGTATATTTGTCGATATAAAAACTAACTCCGTAAAATGTGTAAATTTATGAATTGGACAAAATAACCCCATAGTAGTACTAATAATTTAATATGAGAAAACGACCCCATAAAAGTGGTATATTTATCAATATAAAAAAATAAACCCATAAAACATATATATTTATGAATATCCCGTAAAAGTAGTTTAATTGCGAGTCTGAGAAAACAGCCTTGTAGAAGGGGTAAATTTTTTAATATGAGAAAACAACATCGTAAGAGGGGTATAGTTATAAATATTAGAAAACAACCCCATGTCTGAGAGTTATCAATCGGAGATATAACCCACTTGATTTTGGTATGTTGTGGAGTATGAGGATAGCCACCAATGACAATTTTGGAATTATGAAAATAACCTTAAGCAGGTAAATTTATGAATTTGACAAAACAACCCCATAGTAGTGCTAATAATTTAATATGAGAAAACGACACCGTAAAAGTTGTTAATTTATCAATATAAGAAAATAATCCAATAAACTGTATATATTTATGAATATGAGAAAACAACCCCGTAAAAGTAGTGTAATTGCGAGTATGAGAAAACAGCCTCGTAGAAGGGGTAAATTTTTTAATATGAGAAAACAACCCCGTAATACGGGGATAATAATCAATCGGAGAAAATAACCCTGTAATTTTGGTATATTCGCGAGTATGGAAAAACAACCCCTTAAATGGGTAATTTTAGAGTATGAGAAAACAACCCCGTGAAAGGGGTATATTTATCGATATAAGAAAATAACCCCGTAAAACGTATAAATTTATGAATTGGACAAAACAACCCCATAGTAGTGCTAATAATTTAATATGAGAAAACGACCCCATAAAAGTGGTATATTTATTAATATAAAAAAATAAACCCGTAAAATGTGTATATTTATGAATATGAGAAAACAAACCCGTAAAAGTAGTTTAATTGCGAGTCTGAGAAAACAGCCTCGTAGAAGGGGTAAATTTTTTAATATGAGAAAACAATCCCGTAAGAGGGGTATAGTTATAAATATTAGATAACAACCCCGTAATACGGGGATATTTATCAATCGGAGAATATAACCCCGCAACTTTGGTATATTTGGGAGTATGAGAAAACAACCCCTTAAATGGCTTAATTTTAAGGGGTATATTTATCGATATAAGAAAATAACCTCGTAAAACGTGTAAATTTGTGAATTTAACAGAACAACCCCATAATAGTGCTAATAATTTAGTATGAGAAAACGACCCCGTAAAAGTAGTATATTTATCAATATAAGAAACTAATCTCGTAAAACATGTATAATTATGAATATGAGAAAACAACCCCGTAAAACTAATGTAATTGTGAGTCTGAGAAAACAGCCACATAGAAGGGGTAAATTTTTTATACGAGAAAAACAACCCCGTAATACGGAGATATTTATCAATCGGAGAAAATAACCCCGTAATTTTGGTATATCTCTGAGTATGAGAAAACAACCCCTTAAATGGGTTAATTTTGTAATATGAGAAAACAACACCGAAAAAGGGGTATATTTGTCGATATAAGAAAATAACCCTGTAAAATGTGTATATTTATTTATTTGAGAAAACAACCCCATAATACTGATAATAATTTAATATGAAAAAATGACACGGTAAAGGTAGTGTATTTATCTATATAAGAAAATAACCCTGTAAAACGTGTATATTTATAAATCTGAGAAAATAACACTGTAAAAGTAGTGTAATTGTGAGTCTGAGAAAACAATCTCGTAGAAGGGTTAAATTTCTTAATATGAGAAAACAACCTCGTAATACGGGGATATTTATCAATCCGAGAAAATAACCCGTAATTTTGGTATATTTGTGAGTATGAGAAAACAACCCCTTAAATGGATTAATTTTATAATATAAGAAAACAAACCCGTAACAGGGGTATATTTATCGATATAAGAAAATAATCCCGTAAAATGTGTATATTTATGAATTTGAGAAAACAACCACATAGTAGTGCTAATAATATAATATGAGAAAACGACCCAATAAAGGTGGTATATTTATCAATATAAGAAAATAACCCCGTAAAACATGTATATTTATAAATAATGAAAACAACCTCATAAAAGTAGTGTAATTGCGAGTCTGAGAATACAGCCTCGTAGAAGGGGTAAATTTTTTAATATGAGAAAATAATCCCATAATACGGGGATATTTATCAATCGGAGAAAATAATCTCGTAATTTTGTCATGTTCGTGAGTATGAGAAAACAATCCCCTAAATGGATTAATTTTATAATATGAGAAAACAACCCTGTAAAAGGAGTATATTTGTCGATATAAGAAAATAACCCCATAAAAAGTGTATATTTATTAATCTTAGGAAACAGCACCGTAATAGTAGTGTAATTGCGAATTTTAGAAAACAACCTCATAGAAGGGGTAAGTTTTTAATATGAGAAAACAACCCCATAAGAGGGGTATATTTATAAATATTAGAAAACAACCCTGTAATACAAGGATATTTATCAACCGGAGAAAATAACACCGTAATTTTGGTATATTTGCGAGTATGGAAAAACAACCCCTTAAATAGGTTAATTTTAGATTATGAGAAAACAACCCCATGAAAGGGGTATATTTATCGATATAAGAAAATAACCTCGTAAAACGTGTAAATTTATGAATTGCACAAAACAACCCATGGTAGTGCTAATAATTTAATATGAGAAAACAACCCCATAAAAGTAATATATTTATCAATATAAAAAAATAAACTCATAAAACGTGTATATTTATGAATATGAGAAAATAACCCCGTAAAAGTAGTTTAATTGCGAGTCTAAGAAAACAGCCTCGTAGAAGGGGTAAATTTTTTAATATGAGAAAACAACCCCGTAAGAGGGGTATAGTTATAAATATTAAAAAACAACCCCGTAATACGAGGATATTTATCAATTGGAGAATATAACCTCGCATTTTGGTATATTTGGGAGTATGTGAAATCAACCCCTTAAATAGGTTAATTTTATTATATGAGAAAACAACCCCGTAAAAGGGATATATTTGTCGATATAAGAAAATACCCCGTAAAACGTGTATATTTATGAATTTGAGAAAACAACCCCATAATAGTGCTAATAATTTAATATGAGTAAATGACCCCGTAAAACTGGTATATTTATCAATATAAGAAAATAATCCGGTAAAACGTGTATATTTATGAATCTGAGAAAATAACCTCGTAAAAGTAGTGTAATTGCGAGTTTGAGAAAACAGCCTCGTAGAAGGGGTAAATTTTTTAATATGAAATAAACGCTTGGTAGAATGTATAAATAGAAAACAACCCATGTCGGGATATTTATCAATCGAAGAAAATAACCCCGTAATTTTAGTATATTTGCGAGTATGGGAAACAACCCCTTAAATGGGTTAATTTTGGAGTATAAGAAAATAACTCCGTAAAAGTGGTATATTTGTCGATAAGAAAATAATTCTGTAAAATGTATGAGTTATATGGTTGACAAAACAACTCCATAATAGTGCTAATAATTTAAA
>NW_025963414.1:2500-3828 GCF_019578655.1 Ricinus communis | reverse complement strand
GGCATCGCCCTTGCTTTAAAGCATACATGGGGCTTTATTTTCTTATTGTAGGTGAGGCATCGAGGTGTTGTGTAGCCTATAATAGCCCGGTCGGGCCAGCGGGCCGAATATGAATTGGCCAATTTTATGCGGCTGTGATGGCCGTAGAGGCGAGGCCGAGACATGGATGGAAGATCCAACCAAAGCTGTTGGGGCCCAACCCCATGCAAGAGCGTGCTAATAGGTTGTCAACGCACGGTGTGGGCGATGCATTGTCATAAGATGCGAAACCAAGCAATAGTCAACCTTGCAGCATGCCGACGCATGAGGCGCCGTCCCCCTTCGGCCGAGGCACACATTCTTGGATCTGCCTCGCATGGGCACACAAGCTCGTATCTTGCCGACGATGCAGTTCTTGCACGGACGTATGCTCTTATGTTAAGGCTGGAGATGATCTCCGAGCTTGGGCGTGTTATTAGGCAGATGTTGCACTGCGAGGCATGTCATTCAATTGTATTGCCTGAGCTCGTGTCGCGGAAGCTTATGCGCACTCCCTATTGCGAGGAGTTTGGATCCGGTCGATGATACATTTCTTGCATGGGCTCGTGCTTGTGTTGAGGCTAGAGACGAGCTGCAGTGCTCGGGCGTCCTATGCACGTAGTTTGATCCTTCCGACGATGCAAATCTTGCACCCGCGCATGCTTATGTTAAGGCTGGAGAAGCTCTAAGCTTGGGCGTGTTATTAGGCAGATGTTGCACTGAGAGGGCATGTCATTCAATTGTATTGCCTGACCTCGTGTCGCGGAAGCTTATACGCACTCCCTGTTGCAAGGAGTTTGG
Organism: Ricinus communis; assembly: GCF_019578655.1. Lineage (NCBI taxonomy): Eukaryota > Viridiplantae > Streptophyta > Magnoliopsida > Malpighiales > Euphorbiaceae > Ricinus > Ricinus communis. The sequence goes on along the minus strand of NW_025963414.1, from coordinate 3,009 downwards.
ATCCGGTCGATGATACATGTCTAGCTTGGGCTTGTGCTTATGTTGAGGCTGGAGATGAGCTACATGCTCGGGCGTCATATAGGGCTGATGATGTTGCATTATGAGGGCATGTCATTCAATTGTATTGCCTGAGGTGGTGTGACGGAAGCTCTTTGCACGGAGTTTGTATCCTGCCGACGATGCAGATCTTGCTCGGGCACATGCTTATGTTAAGGCTGGAGATGATCTCTGAGCTTGGGGCGTGTTATTAGGCGGGTGTTGCACTGAGAGGGCATGTCATTCAATTGTATTGCCTGACCTTGTGTGGCGGAAGCTTATCGCATTCCCTGTTGCGAGGAGTTTGGATCTGGTCGATGATACATGTCTAGCATGGGCTTGTGCTTGTGTTGAGGCTGGAGATGAGCGCTGTGCTCCAACGTGCTAATGATCGGATGTTGCACTCTGAGGGCAATGTCATTCGGTTGTATTGCTTGAGGTGGTGTGGCGGAAAGTTCTTAGCACGGGAGTTC
>NW_025963413.1:0-3863 GCF_019578655.1 Ricinus communis | reverse complement strand
TATACCCCTCTTACGGGGTGGTTTTCTCATATTGACAAATATACCCCTCTTACGGGTTGTTTTCTCATATTGTCAAATATACCTAAATGCAGGTTGTTTTATTATATTGACAAATATACCCCTCTTACGGGGTTGTTTTCTCATAATGAAAGACATACCCTTCTTACGGGGTTGTTTTCTCATATTGACAAATATACCCCTCTTAAAGGGTTGTTTTCTCATTAAAAAATATACCACTTTTTGGGGTTGTTTACTCATCTTGAAAGATATATGCCTCTTACGGGGTTGTTTTCTGATATTGACAAATATACCCCACTCACGAGGTTGTATGCTCATATCAAAAAATATACCACTTTTTGGTTTGTTTACTCATTTTAAAGATATATATCCTCTTACGAGGTTGTTTTCTAATAATGACAAATATACCCTCTTACGAGTTATTTTTCATATGGACAAATATACCCCTCATGCTGAGGTTGTTTTCTCATTTTGATAAATATACCTCTCACTGAGGTTGTTTCAAATATTGACAAATATACCTCTCTTACGGGGTTGGTTCCTCTTATTAAAAAATACACCACTTTTTTGTGTTGTTTTCTCATTTTGAAGATATATCCCACTTACGAGTTGTTTTCATATTGACAAATATATTACTCTTACGGGGTTGTTTTCTAATATTGACAAATATAACCAACTTACGGGGATGTTTTCTAATATTGATAAATATATCCCTCTTACGGGAGTGGTTTTCCAATATTGACAAATATACCCCTCTTACGGGTTGTTTTCTCATATTGTCGATAACCTACCCCTCGTCTGAGTTGTTTTATAATATTGACAAATATACCCCTCTTACTGAGGTTGTTTTATCATAATGAAGATATACCCTTCTTACGGGGTTGTTTTCTCATATTGACAAATATACCCCTCTTAAAGGGTTGTTTCTCATTAAAAATATATCACTTTTTGGGGTTGTTTACTCATCTTGAAGATATATGCCTCTTACGGGGTTGTTTTCTAATATTGACAAATATACCCCTCTTACAGGGCTATTTTCTAATATTGACAAATATAACCCTCTTACGGGTTTTTTCTCATATTGACCAAGCATACACTCTTACCAGCGGTTGCTTTCTAATATTGACAAATATAACCCTCTGTGAAGTTTATTTTCTCATATTGAAAGATATACCCCTCTGCGGGGTTGTTTTCTCATATTGACAAATATACCCCTCTTACGGGGTTATTTTCTCATTTTGAAAAATATACCCCTCTTACGGTTGTTTCTCATATTAAAAATATACCACTTTTTAGGGTTGTTTTCTAATTTTGAAGATATACCCTTCTTACGTGGTTGTTCTCTAATATTGACAAATATACCCCTCTTACGGGGTGGTTTTCTCATATTGACAAATATACCCCTCTTACTGGTTGTTTTCTCATATTGTCAAATATACCCTCTTCAGGGGTTGTTTTTATATTGACAAAATATACCTCTTCGGGGTTGTTTTCTAATGAAGATATACCCTTCTTACGGGTTGTTTTCTCATATTGACAAATATACCCCTCTTAAAGGGTTGTTTTCTCATTAAAAATATACCACTTTTGGGGTTGTTTACTCATCTTGAAAGATATATGCCCTCTTACGGGGTTGTTTTCGTATTGACAAATATACCCCTCTCACGGTTATCATATCAAAATATACCACTTTTTAGTTGTTTACTCATTTTAAAGATATATATCCCTCTTACGGGGTTGTTTTCTAATAATGACAAATATACCCTCTTCTGAGTTATTTTTCATATGGACAAATATACCCCACTCATACAGGTTGTTTTCTCATTTTGATAAATATACCCTCTCACGGGGTTGTTTGAAATATTGACAAATATACCTCTCTTACGGGGTTGGTTCCTCTTATTAAAAATACACCACTTTTTTGTGTTGTTTTCTCATTTTGAAGATATATCCCACTTACAGGTTGTTTTCTCATATTGACAAATGTATTACTCTTATGGGGTTGTTTTCTAATATTGACAAATATAATAACCTCGCGGGATGTTTTCTAATGATAAATATATCCCTCTTACGGGGTGGTTTCTAATAGTGACAAATATACCCCTCTTACGGGTTGTTTTCTCATATTGTCAAATATACCCCTCGTCTGAGGTTGTTTTTATAATATTGACAAATATACCCTCTTACGGTGTTGTTTATCATAATGAAAGATATACCCTTACTGCAGGTTGTTTTCTCATATTGACAAATATACCCCTCTTAAAGGGTTGTTTCTCATTAAAAATATATCACTTTTTGGGGTTGTTTACTCATCTTGAAGATATATGCCTCTTACGGGGTTGTTTTCTAATATTGACAAATATACCCCTCTTACAGGGCTATTTTCTAATATTGACAAATATAACCCTCTACGGGTTTTTTCTCATATTGACCAAGCGCCACACCTCTTACAGGGTTGCTTTCTAATATTGACAAATATAACCCCTCTGTGAGTTATTTTCTCTATATTGAAAGATATACCCCTCTGCGAGTTGTTTTCTCATATTGACAAATATACCCCTCTTACGAGGGTTATTTTCTCATTTTGAAAAATATACCCCTCTTACGGCGTTGTTTTCTCATATTAAAAAATATACCACTTTTTGGGTTTGTTTTCTCATTTTGAAAGATATATCCCTCTTACGGGGTTATTTTCTAATATTGACAAACATACCCCTCTTATGGGTTGTTTTCTCATATTGACAAATATAGCCTTCTTACTAGGTTGTTTTCTAATATCGATAAACATACTCCTCTTACGGGTTTCTTTCTAGGATTGACAAATGTACCCCTCTTACGGGGTTGTTTTCTCATATTGACAAATATACCACTCTTACGGGATTGTTTTCTCATATTGAAAAATATACCCCTCTTACGAAGTTGTTTCCTAATATTACAAAATATACCTCTTTTTTAGTGTTGTTTTCTCATTTTGAAAGATATTTCCCTCTTACGGGGTTGTTTTCTAATATTGATAAATATACCCCTCTTACAGGGCTATTTTCTAATATTGACAAATATAACCCTCTTACGGGTTTTTTTCTCATATTGACCAAGCATACACCTCTTACGCGGTTGCTTTCTAATATTGACAAATATACCCCTCTTACAGGGTTATTTTCTCATATTGAAAGATATACCCCTCTGGCGGGGTTGTTTTCTCATATTGACAAATATACCCCTCTTACAGGGTTGTTTTCTCATTTTGAAAAATATACCCCTCTTACGGCGTTGTTTTCTCATATTAAAAATAATACCACTGTTTTGGGGTTGTTTTCTAATTTTGAAAGATATACCCTTCTTATCTTACGGGGTGGTTTTCTCATATTGACAAATATACCCCTCTTACGGGTTGTTTTCTCATATTGTCAAATATACCCCTCGTACGGGGTTGTTTTATAATATTGACAAATATACCCCTCTTACGGGGTTGTTTTCTCATAATGAAAGATATACTCTTTTGTTTTCTCATATTGACAAATATACCCCTCTTAAAGGGTTGTTTTCTCATTAAAAAATATACCACTTTTTGGGGTTGTTTACTCATCTTGAAAGATATATGCCTCTTACGGGGTTGTTTTCTGATATTGACAAATATACCCTACACGGATTTTGTATACTCATATAAAAAAATATACCACTTTTTGAGGTTGTTTACTCATTTTAAAGATATCTATCCCTCTTACGAGGGTTGTTTTCTAATAATGACAAATATACCCTCTTTGATTATTTTCCTTATGGATAAATATACCCTCATACAGGGTTGTTTTCTTCGACAAATATACCCTCTTCGCAGGGTTGTTTTT
>NW_025963412.1:0-4000 GCF_019578655.1 Ricinus communis | reverse complement strand
TTGTCAATTACGTTCCTATAATTCCTCATTATTTAGCATATCCTTTATGGGATGTAAATCCTTATTAGTTAAGATTTAGGGTTTTCTAAGGCCTATATAAGGCTAGTACGAACTTTGATGTATAGAATTAAGTTGAATTTGAATGGCAATTGGTTATTAAACCTAAAAGCTACTTTGCGTTTTTCTTTCTGATCTTATGTGGAATGCATTATTAAGAAATATTCAAGTAGATTGATCATCTACTTGTGGAATATACATGTGTGGATGATAAGCATCATACTACACATGTTTTCATGCCCGATTGTTTACATTTTTATGCATGATTATCTTGTTTTATGCTAGAATCACCTGTCTTTTGTTTCCGTTCTCGTTTCAGGTCATTTTCGAAGGACACCATCAATAATTGAGGGAAAAACGTGTGATTACGGACAAAAATCCATCAAATTGGGCGAGGACTAGCACCCTGAGGGTTGAGCATGGCCTAGATTCCGGCCGTGCTGAATTGCCAAGAAGTTATCCCCAATTGTGCCATTTCAAAGACGGCCTCAGCCACCACGCCCAAAGACGGCTCGTGGTGGATCAAGACCCTTGGGCACGGCTGGAAGGAGTCGACAATAGACTCCATAGATTCAAAGACGCTCGGACTCCGCCATGCTGAATCATCACACCGACCCTACCATGCTAAATCAACTATATAGGCAATTTTGAGTTCTTTTGGAAAGGACACGAAATTTTGGACTCAATTCCAAGACACACACTTAATCAATTGTTTCCTATACCTCAATTATAGACCTTGAGAAATAATTCATCAATTGAAGGAGGGATTTCACTTGTTCCATCATCGAATTGAAGATCAAGACAAACTTTGGGAGCATTCAAGAGGCAACTAGGGTTTGAGATTTCGAATTTGCAAATTTAGGGTTTCTCATTCAACTTGAAAGAGAAGGGTGTACATGCCTTTAATTTTCTTTTCCTTATTTTGTTCCCTAATTGCTTTGACCATGAACATGAGTAGCTAGATCTTTTGAACCCATCAGGGTTCACCTTTGTTGATGGATTATGCTTAATTGTTGGATTTTATAATTGTCATTCTTGCAATCTTCTGCTATTTAGTAATAAAAGTTTGATTCAGTTTAATTTGAGACATTGAATTAGTTGTTTGTGGGTTGTTTCTTGACATTGAGAAATGCTTGTTACAACTGGACATTGAATAGTAAGAACTGGTAGTTAACACTTAGAGATAAGGTTGATTTACTCGCCGGATTAAGAACTAATAACTCTTAATAGTTTTAAATCATACTTAATGCTAATTTGTAGTAATCCGATAGGAAGAGATTCCATTAGGTTAGTGCAGTTTAGGAACCGGTAAGCTCGAGAGAGGAACCAGATTCAATTCAGGATTTAGGCACGGGTAGCAGATCGGCAATCCATAAAATCCATCTTTAGAATTCCATCACTTGAAGCCCCTTTGGGTTTGTTTCTCTCTTTGCAATTGTTTTCTTTGACTGCTCGTTGTCCTTCATTTACTTATTTGCACTCATAACCATTACCGGTACGTTAGAACTTTCACACCCTATTTCGGACTAGATAACATAGCAAATAGTAGTAACTCTAGGTTCACTCCGATCTCCGTGGATACGACCTGATACTCACTAGTGCTAGACCCACCTGTGAGGTTCACCGCCTTAGGTGTAGGTTGCATAAAGAGCCCATCAAGTTTTGGCACCGCTGTTCGGGAACAATAACGGTGAACTAGAGTGAATTGTTTGTGTTAATTTAGTCATTATTTGTTTATTCATTTATTCTTTATTTATTTTTATTTTTATTATTTATCGTTATATTATTTTTGATTGATTGGTGGTTGTTTGGTTGTCAGTTTGTGTAGTATATGACCGGAGCTCTAACCTTGATCCCACAAAGACCCTTTATCCGACCGAGCGCCTCTCGATTATTGAGATGACGCCCCAGAAGGGCTGAGGAGGAGGATGAGTTACACCAGTTCAAGGAACCGACGCGATGGAGAACCTCAACCCCAAGCCGATTAGGATCGGGAGGACGATGTACGAGTTTGCTCGACCATCTTTGGGACAAACTAGTATACTGACCGCTAGAGGCCAACAATTTTGAAATAAAAGCCAACGTGATCCGATGATCCAAAGAGATCGTGCGTTTGGAGAATTGCCCAGTGAGGATCCCAATGCACATATCTCTAACTTTTTGGAGATTTGTGACACATTCAAGATAAATGGGACAACTGATGATGCCATTCGGCCGAGATTGTTTCATTTTCCTTGAGGACAGAGCAAGAGATGGTTGCAATCCTTCCACAACAAACAATTACTACTGGAGGGCGTTGGCTGAAAATTTTATACAAGTATTTTCCTCCCGCTAAAACTGCTAAACTTAGAAATGACATATCTTCTTTTGTGCAGTTTGATGATGAAAGCATGTACGATGCATGGGAGAGATTTAAAGATCTTTTGAGATGCTGCCCACATCACGGATTGCCAAGATGGATGCAGTTCGGACCTTCTACAATGAGTTGAACCTTGCAACGAGGCGATGGTGGATGCCGCAGCAGGGGCGCTAAACAATAAGACGCTCGAAAGGTGCTCAACTTGATAGAGAAAATGGCCATGAACAACTATCGTTGGCAATCCTCTAGAGCCACCAGGAAGACAGGGAGTGGTCAACCAAGTGGACTCTACAAGCAGCCTTGGCGTACCAAGTGGAGCTTCTAGCTAAGAAGATCGACCAACTCAGATGCCGGTTCATGCAAATGTTGGTCATGAGTTTTTGGTGGCCCGCATTACAAAGGCGAATCAGATCAAGGAGGTATGTTTGCTTCATCTTCTACCACTTTTCCATCTAATTCGCTATGTCTTATGATGTTGAACAGGTTGATTATATGGGAATGCCCCAAGGCAGAATAACCCTTACAGTAATACATACAACCCTGGATGGCGCAATCATCCCAATTCCCGATTGGAGGAACAATAATTCCCGAGTCCGCCAGTTTTCAAAGACTTCATCAATAGCCACAAAGAACAACCAACTGGGCTCTACACAAGCTCCTCCTCCACAAGAAAAAAGTCAAATTTAGAGGAGCTTATGATGAAGTTTGTAGACGCCTACCAAACGAGATTCCAGCAGACCGATAGTGCAATTAGGAATCAAAGAAGCCTCGATTCGAACTTGGAGACTCAAATTGGCCAAATTTCTAAGACGCTTTCAGAGACCTTCAAGATCGCCTCCCTAGCACTATAGAGTCAAACCCGAGGGAGCATTGCAAGGCTATCACCTTGTGTTCGTAAGAAATTGACCGGTTCTTCACCTTTAGTCGATAAGGATAATACAATCGCGTGTCGAGCTACCTAAGGAAGGACCAAACCTTGAGGTGGTAGAGAGAGAAAGAAAGAAACAGTAAAAGACTCCGAGCATCGCCCCCGGTTCCATATCCTGCAAGGTTGAGGCAGGATAAGGTGGACAAGCAATACAGTAAGTTTCTTGACTTATTTAAGCAATTGAAAATTAACTTACCTTTTATTGAGGTAATTTCACAGATGTCGAAGTACGCCAAGTTTTTAAAGGAGATTTTGAGCAACAAGAGGAAGTTGGAGGATCTTGGTCAGGTGGTGCTTAATGAGGAGTGTTCAGCTATTCTCCAGAACAAACTGCCACTCAAGCGACGAGATCCAGGGAGTTTTACTATCCCTTGTATGATTGGTGATTTATCAATTAGTGGTGCATTGGCTGATTTAGGAGCTAGCATTAACTTAATGCCCACTAGTTTATTTGCCAAATTAGGGTTGCATGAACCTAAGCCTACTAGGATGAGTGTTCAGTTAGCAGATAGAACTGTTAAAATTCCTAGAGGTATTGTTGAAGATGTACTTGTAAAGGTAGATAAATTTATCTTTCCTATGAATTTTGTGGTAATGGATATGGAGGGTGAGAGCACTGTGCCTCTTATCCTGGGTAGGCCTTTCCTAGCTACATC
>NW_025963411.1:0-4000 GCF_019578655.1 Ricinus communis | reverse complement strand
AATCCGACAAGAAGGTCTCTGCCAAATAAATAAGATCCAATGACATAGATCCATACGATGCAGTCCGGGAAGAACTGAATTTCAACTTTATTTTTTGAGACCATCGTAGTTTGAAATCTTTTGCCGTCAGCTGCCGTAAAATGATAAATTTTCTTTCTCCAGGCTGAGCTGGGTAGAGCATCTGGATTCAACATGGTACAATGAGAATCTGATAGGAAATCATCATCTTAGCAACCACACACCCCAATAACTAATGAGTTATGATACATATGGAATGCAAGAAAACACCCTCAAATCAAGATGATTCCAAAACCCAAGGATCTCCTCAAGTGAAGTTAGGAAAAAAACTAGTTCCAACAATGAAACTAGCACTTGAATTCAACTCCAAACGCCACAAACCAAGTATGATTTGATAAGTTAAGAATCAAACACAAGATTTTGGTTAGAGAACGCCACAAACTAAAAATAGTTTGATAAGTTCAAAGTTCATGCAATAACTTAAGCAGAAACACTCACAAAGAGCAAACAAAGATTATCATTCAAAATTCTATGTCTACAAATGAATTTGGCTTTGATATTTATAGCCAAAACAAGACAAAGAAACCTAAATGGATGTCTTTTGAGCTTCCCCACGTTTCCCCCTTTAATTCCCCTTAAAACTTATTAAAAGTGGCTGTTTTTACATTGATGTCACTCATTTTTGTAACTCCCAAATGACAACTAATTATGTGCATCCATTTTGTAACTCCAAATTATGACTAATTATGTGCATCTATTTTGTAACTCTAAAAGACAACTAATCACACCATAACTTAAGAGAAAACCTAATAAAATGAAAATAAAAAAAAAGGCTTCAAATGAATCTTATTGGACCTATGAGTTCAGCCCAAACTTATTGCACTAAATTGATGATTTTGGATCCTTTTTGCAATCCTAAATCTTGGACTGAGCCTTGTTGTGTTTGAACACTCCAAATGTCTTTAATTAAGCCCAACAAAGCTTCTTGCATACTTTTGGACTTGGATCTTGTCATTGGACCTCCTTGAAAGCTTAAAGGATCATTTGTAATTCTTGTCTTTATTGCATCATTCCCTCTCTCCTCGTAAGGATTCGTCCTCGAATCAGCCTCATTGTCAACTTCATCACCTACATCAAATAAAGAAAGATCAGCAAAATTAAAAGAAGCACTCACATTGCCATACTCACTTGGCAAATCTATCTTATAGGCATTGTCATTAATTCTTTCAAGAACTTGGAATGGCCCATCCCTCTTGGCATTAATTTAGACTTCCTTTGGCTTGGAAATCTTTCCTTTCTCAAATGTACCCAAACCCAGTCACCCGGTTCAAATACAACTTTCTTTCTCCCCTTGTTGTGTTGCTTTTGATATTGTTGATTTCTTTTCTCTATTTGAGTACGCACATTCTCATGTAAGCTTTTAACAAATTCAGCTTTTGCTTGCCTTCAAAATTAGCCTTATCAATGGGTAATGGCAATAAATCCATTGGAGTTAATGGATTGAACCCATATACAATCTCAAAAGGTGAACAATTTGTTGTACCATGAATACTCCTGTTGTATGCAAACTCAACATGTGGCAAACATTCTTCCCAATTCTTCAAATTTCTTTGAATTATTGCCCTCAATAGTTGTGAGAGAGTCCTATTAACCACCTCCGTTTGTCCATCCGTTTGTGGATGACAAGTTGTTGAGAATAGAAGCTTTGTTCCCATCTTGCTCCAAAGTGTCTTCCAAAAGTGGCTAAGGAACTTGACATCTCTATCAACGACAATTGTCCTAGGAACCCCATGCAATCTTACAATTTCTTTGAAGAACAACCCCAATATGAGTTGCATCATCTGTCTTGTGGCATGGAATAAAATGTGCCATTTTGCTAAACCTGTCAACAACAACAAAAATAGAATCTTTCCCTCTCCTTGACCTAGGTAATCCTAGAACAAAGTCCATAGAAATGTCTACCCAAGGTTCATTAGGTATGGGAAGTGGAGTATACAACCCATGAGGCATCACTTTAGATTTAGCTTGTTTACAAGTGATGCATCTCTCACATATTTTTGAACATCTCTTTTCATTTGTGGCCAAAAGAAATGATTTTCTAAAACATCTAAAGTTTTCTCACACCAAAGTGCCCCATCAAACCCCCACCATGTGCCTCCCTCACAAGCAACTCTCTTAAAGAAGATTGAGGCACGCATAACTTATTTTCTTTAAAAAGAAAACCATCATGTCTATAGAACTTGTCAAACCCCCTCTCTCACATGCCCCATATACATTAGCAAAATCATGGTCTGAATTATATAATTCCTTAATGAACTCAAAACCCAATAATTTTGAATCAAGTGTAGAAATTAGAGCATACCTTCTAGATAGAGCATCGGCAACAACATTCTCTTTACCTTGTTTGTACTTGATGATGTATGGAAAGGATTCAATAAATTCCACCCATTTAGCATGCCTACGGCTTAGCTTCCCTTGTCCTTTGAGATATTTCAAAGACTCATGGTCGGTGTGTATAATGAATTCCTTATACCAAAGATAGTGCTGCCATGTCTCTAAAACTCTTACCAAAGCATAAAACTCTTTGTCATAAGTTGGGTAGTTTAGACTTGCTCCACTTAGCTTCTCACTAAAGAACGTAATTGGTCTTCCTTCTTGCATCAAGACTCCACCAATACCTATTCCACTTGCATCACACTCAACCTCAAAGGTTTTAGCAAAGTCGGACAAAGCAAGTAAAGGTGCTGAACTAAGTTTTCTTTTAGCAAGTTAAAAGCATCATCTTGTTCTTTTCCCCACTTGAAACCCACATTCCTTTTAATGCATTCAGTTAAAGGTGCAGTGAATTGTAGAGAAATCTTTAATGAATCTCCTATAAAAGCTAGCAAGACCATGAAAACTCCTAACATCATGCACACTAGTAGGTTTTGTCCACTCTCTAATTACTTTTACTTTTCTTGATCAACATGAATTCCCTTGTCATTAACAATATATCCAAGAAAAGTAATTTCATTAGTGCAAAAGTGCATTTCTTAAGATTAGCATATAATGTCTCTTGCCTTAACACATCAAAACCAGCTTTAAGTGTATTACATGCTCATCTAAAGATTTGCTATACACAGAATATCATCAAAATAAACCACTACAAACTTTCCAATGAAAGCGCGCAAAACATGATTCATCAATCGCATAAAAGTACTTGGAGCATTAGTTAAACCAAACGGCATGACTAACCACTCATATAATCCATGTTTTGTTTTGAAAGCGGTTTTCCATTCATCACCTCACGCATTCTTATTTGATGATATCCAGATTTTAAATCCACTTTAGAAAACACACAAGCACCGTGCAATTCATCCAACATGTCATCTAGCCTAGGTATAGGATGGCGATACTTTACCGTTATTTTGTTGACGGCACGACAATCAACACACATCCTCCATGAACCATCTTTCTTAGGCACTAAAATTACAGGAACCGCACAAGGACTCATGCTTTCTCTTACGTACCCCTTATCCATAAGCTCACTCACTTGCCTTTGGATTTCTTTTGTCTCCTCGGGGTTGCATCTATATGCTGGCCTATTAGGTATGCTTGCACCCGGAATGAAATCAATTTGATGTTCAATTCCTCGAATTGGTGGTAATCCTTTAGGCACATCTTCGGGAAATAGTTCTTCATATTCATGCAAAAGCTCAAGAACAACACAAGGCAAATCCTTATTAAGATCATTAGAAATCATCAAAACTTCCTTGTACATGAGTACAAGGGCTGCCTCAAGGTTAGTGTTCTCCTCACATCACTTGGCTTTGCATACACATTCATCTTTCTTTCACTCTCATCTCTCTTGTTTTCTCTCACCTTATGTTTCCCATTACACTCACTTTTACCATTTACCTCACCTTTTTCTTTTTTCACTATTTCTTGCTCCCTCCTCTGATATTCCCCATATGAAGATTCAAGCTCTTCATATTGTTGTTTA